>NW_010172713.1:35284-68468 GCF_000695765.1 Mesitornis unicolor | reverse complement strand
TGGTGGTGGTGGTGGTGGAAGGAGGGATCCAGGAGCTGGAGAAGGTAATGGGCCACCGGGAGCTCCTGGTGGCAAGGAAGGTCCTCCAGGGCCGGCAGCACAGATTGCCCTCTGGGAGAGAAAGAGGAGGAGGTCAGGTCATACAGTGCTGTGGGATACCACCCAAAAAATGCCCCCATACCAATTTTCAACTATTTTTTGGCCAAAATTTAACCAGCATAGGAAGTACCCAAAGGCTTCAACACTCCCGACTGAGGTCTGATGCAGCCAGACATGAAGTCACCCAGTTACCAGAGCTAGACATCTTCGTGACCCTCTCAGCAAGTGCCTTTCTCAGTCCCTTGTGCAGCTCCAGAAATCACCCCATGGTGTCTGCAGGGGGTTTGAGACTGGGCCACAACAGGGAGGAGGTTTGGGGCCTCACCCTGCTCATCTCGTGGAGCTGCGCCGTGAGATCTGCCACTTGCTGCTTGACCTGCTTGTGCTCACTGGACTCCTTCTCCAGCTTCTCCTTCATCTTGTTCAGTGTCTGCATCATCTCCTCCTTCTCCTGGGCCTTGGCGTCGCACTCTCGCTCCTTCTTCTCCAGCTTCTGCTGAAGCTCGGTGTGCTCTGAAACAGCCCCATGAGACCACTTTTGGGTGACAAACAATCCCTTTTGGGTGACAAACACTCCCTCTTGGCACATAGCAGCACGCAGGGGACTAACACCCACGCTGTCCTGTGGAGCAGCCGCACAGTTAAGAAAAGTGTGTGCTCTGCCTTAATGCCCTGGCCAGGGCTTCCCTATGAAGAGATGAAAATCTACTTCGCCTATTTCCCTTGTGAGCCCCAGACCGTGACATCATCTCTGCCACTTAATAAAGCCTGTGGAGTCCATCCAGCTAAATACATGTATATGTTATCTGTTTAGGTTACCGTGCATGCTAAGGTTCAAGTTAATGCTGTGTATCTTTCCATCACTCACCTTTCCGCATTTTTTCTGCTTGCTCTTTCCACTGTTTCACTTCATTTTCATTGACTAACCTAAAAGGAAAAGACAAGGAGTGTGATCAGACAACCTACTGCAGTAAACCAGTGGCCATCACCAGCAAGAAACACAATTGAACAAGCCTGGGCTACGGGATTTAAGGCTCCCAAACTGGTATTTTCAACACCTCTGCTCTGCCTACCCCCAATGTCAGGGTTTTGCAGGCTGGGATGCAGTGCTGCCTTGACAGCTCTGGGGATGTCGGCTTGTCCAACCAAGGAGCAGAAATATCACCGGGTGGCAGTAAGTGATGAATAAGGAACAGTGACAGCAGCAGTGGGGAGAAATAGCTCACCGAGGACACAGAGTGTGAGCCTAACACACCTGCACGTCGTGCTCAAGTGGTTGCAGCGATGCCAGCCTGGCAGGGATAACCCCCAGCCTGGCCCCCTCTCCTGCCACAACCAAGATTTTCCACCCCAAGAAAGACGGGTGGGCACTTACATTCGGACAACATTTTTAATATTGAAGTTTTCCAAGGGAGTGGCATCGGGGTCCTGCCCTTTGTCACTCTGGATGACGATCTGCTGCACAATCCTGTCGAGCAGCAGCCAGTACTGGACGGTGTTGCCGTTTCTTTTATCTGGAGGGGAAGACGGGGAGTAAGTGAGGGGAGCAGCAGGGAGGTCACTTCTGCCCCAGGGAGGAGACGAGGGCTGCCAAACCCTGAGCTCCCTTGGGTTTTTTTGCCTCCCCCGGGACTCACAAGGCATTTGGAGACAGTGGTGCAGGATAGACATAAAGTGTGGGTATGCCTCCGTGTGCGTCAGCCTCTTCCTCGTCAGCTCAAACATCTGAGTCGCACTTTTGGTGTCGATGTGGACCTGTGAATGGGAGCAAAACGAGGTCAGGCCATGGGACCGGTGGTGGCACTGCCTGTTCCCCGAGTCTCAGCTCCAAACCCATGAGCCATCCCCACCCCACACCCGATGGACAGACGAGCCCCACTGCCCTGCAAGGGACAAAGAGCTCTGGGTGGGAGCCAGGGAGAAGGGGGATGAAGCAGGCTGTAGGATGGACGTTGCAACAGGAAACAGATTTCCAACCTGTAAATTTTATCCACAGGACCACACTTCATCCTGGACCATGTAGGCACTTTTAAAAGCAACCATGACTTGGAGTGCCAGTGTCTGCATCAGCAACGTTCGTACTTACCAGCTCAAATCTTTTGGCAAATTCCAGTTCATCTTCATTTCTAAGCATTTCAAAAAAATCTAAGTGCCTGAGAAAAGAAATAGAGCAAAAAAGGCTGTTAAAAGCAGATACCAATGTGACAATTAATAAATTGCAGGCAGCCAGTCTGGCAGAGGCCCAGACCAGAGATAAGCGAGGCTTGAAACATCTTCAGTCTTGAGCTCCCAGTCATTACAGCCTGTCCAAGGGGTCTTCTGGGACAAGGAGAGGAGGAGCAGGTCTCCCAGCCCCTCGATGGCACATCCTTCCCAGCTCAACCCTACGTTAGAGTGTGGTGAAATGGTGACAGGGTTTTTCTCTTCTGTCTCTGGCGACAGCAAAGAATTTCCTCAAAATGGGCCAAATCAACAGTCTGGATTCACGGACATTCCCCAAAGGCCAAGTCTATAAAAGCAAGAAGCAAGGGTGCAAGGCAAGGGCAAAACCAACGAGTGGGCTGGGGGGTCATTACTCACCGGTCGAGGGTTGAATTTTCATGCTCTCGTAATTTATCAATCACTGGCTGGATCCCGAGCATGAGAAATTCGTATCTCAGATGGAGTCTGAAATCCAAGCTTTCCTGCAAGAGGACAGTTTTGGGGTCAGAGCAGCAAGGTGCACGTCTTCAGAAATAAAACCCCTCCAAGCCCCCCAAAGCACCTCCCTCTCCAAGAGCCCCGGCGCTCACCACGCCTGCGCCCTGGCTCAGGACTGCGTTGATGAAGGACATGATGGCTGTCTTGAGGCTCACTTCATCCCGGTAACGCCCCGTGCTCTTGTCCAAGTCATTGATCAGCGTCTGCCAAACGCGCAACATCAGTTAAATGCCTGGTGACAGCCCTAGTGCTGCACGAACAGCCCAGGGACACACACAGGAACATTTCATGATGCTCCCACAGCCCCTGCAGCACCCCGCTGGTGACGGACCATCAGCTGCTGCCTTCTGTCATGCAGCCCACCCCAGCACCCGTTTCAGCAAACATCAGCCCATCCAGATGTGCTGCAGCCATGCAGAGCTGCGATCCCAGCACCCTTGCACAAGCAAGCATTTTATTTGGGGGCAGGGGGTGCTGCCTTAAATAACTGGTTCATCACTCTTTGCTCAGCTGCAGATCTCATCAGACATAGTTCTGGGGTAATTCCCAGAGTATCTCTGCTGCAAATGGCCATAATAAATCATTTACAAGTGACACTTAGATATCCAGGAGAAGGAAGGGACAAGAATGGTGACTTCTGGGAGCTGAGGGGTGAGTGGAGACCTGCCTACCTGAAAACGAGTCCGTTCGCTGGCGTATTTCTGGTAGTGCAGCATCGCCTCCAGTACCTTTTTGTGGCCCCCGGGAACCAGGCACACAGCGCCCATGATTTCCAGCACTGCCACCTTCGTCTTAATGTTCTCTGTGCTCAGACTCTGAGCGATTACGTTAATACTCTCTGAATGGGCTAGGACATGAGCCCGGCCCAGGGAGTTGTTCATTAGTGCTTTTATACATCCAATGAGTGAGGTATGTATTCGAGACTCCGCCGTCTCATAGTCCATGCTTTTGAGAAAGTTGAGAATACACGACAAGCCATCCAGGTCGATGAACCGGGTTACAAACCTGTCAGAAAGGAGGTTTTTAACTTTAAAAAAACAAATGCTAAAGGACCCTTTTTCCCCCAAACAGGGCTGACTTGTCTGTTGTTGTAAACCCAGAATCATCTTATCTATTTTTTCCTGGACTTTAGATAGCAGAAAGCCTGCAAGCTTAAAGCACAAGGACAAGGCTGTGAAAATCTTAGCAATTTAACTGGTGCCTTGTTGCACAGGCAACCAGGCAGCATCTGCACAAGGTTGTCCAGAGCTAGGATATTTGGAAGAGGACCAGCAAACCCAGCCAGTCCCACCTGCACAAGGCCAAGGCAGAGGTCAGGAGTCTGCAGCCACCTTGCTGCAAAACCATCCCAGTGCCCAACCTGATAATACCACTTACTTAAATACCACTTACTGGGGACCAGTTTTGCCCAGGACTGGAAGAAGCTCCCAAATCCTGGAGTCTCCTCCTCATCAGCTGCAGACACCCCAACACCAGCCAAGCCCGTGTCCATGATGTCCATCAGACTTTCTGCCTCCTGCTACCTCTCCTGCCTCATCACCCACATCCTTAGGCACATCTCAGCAATTTTAAGGGATTTCTAATTTTTACGATGACTTATAACACTGCCCAATAGAAAGCAGACGGCAAACGCAGGGCAGTGCCCCAGGCAGATTCACTGAAGCAGGCAGACATAACGCCGCTTGCTGCTCAGGCATTTTAGGACCTCCCTGCCCGATGCCATTCAGGCTAGGTGTATTCTGGTTTGGCAAAAGGCATGGGCTCGGAAAGCAAATGAGCCAAGAACATCCCAGCACTGGGATGATTTTAATTCAAAACAAGCCATGCTGATGCCCAGCAACAAAAGGGGTAATTGTGCTTGGGGGAAAATTATTTCTCTGCTTCAAAGCCTGCTCTTCTTCCAGTCCAAGTCAATAGAAAATTTGATGCTCACTTCTCTGGAAAGAAAAGCAGGTCCAACAGGTAAGATCTGCTATAGTGGCTGCTGGATCCTTCTGGCTTGCAGTGAGACTTCACAAACCACTTTTAAGGACTTTGCAAAGTCTCATGGCTGGGTACCAGCCGTGCTCCCAGGGCACTGTAGGGAGCCAGCACCCAAGAGGTCCAGGTTTCACAGAAATCGGGTGCTCGCCCTCAGTCCTGGGCATTTCTTACCAAGTACCATCACCAGACCCATTGCAAGAGAGAAATGGAAGACGGGAATGTATTTGCAAGCAATAGGAAATTTGTTCCTTCCAGAACCAGAACAGGTCATAAATTTCTTCATGAAACATTTTCCCCTCAGAAAATGTTGACCTTAGGCATCATAAAGGTTTTACAGCTGCATGCATGCAGACTCCAGAGAAACTGAATTTAGGAAAAGCTACAGGCATTCAGAAAGACTCTCTCCCTTTCCTTATCCTCCTCATCAAAACCTCCTAGCAATATTTTTTTCTTCCATTTCATAAAAGCCTGAAGATTCATTAGATTTTATTCCTTTAAAAAGTACAAGAGAAGTTGAAGTTAAAACAAAGGGCCTGGTTGACCAACAGAAATGGGATGATTTTTTTAAATTCTATCTGGAAGGAAATTTTACATTCTGTTCCAGTGAGAACAAAAGTAAATTTGAAAACAAAAAAAAAGAAGTTGTCTCATTTGCCTGACTAGATGTGAAGGTCCTGGTGGTTCTCAGCCACTAAAAGGACTGAGAAAAAGGAACAAAATGACAAAAGGTGAATAAAAAAAAAGCAAGTGGTGTTTCAGGGTCCTTGCCTCCCTCGTCCCATGCAGCCTCCATTTATATCTCTATTTAACCCCCCACTCCACCAGAGAACTCAAATCCAAAGCCACAACTGCAGTGACAAAGCCAGGAAAGGGAAGGGAATTGCCTCATTGGTTTTGTCCGCAGTGCAGTCTTCAGGCTTTCGATTGTTTTATTTCTCTCCTCTTCATCTTCCTTTTCCAAGGCGATCAGCGTTTTTCTCTGCGAAAGGAAAGAGGCAGGTGTAAGAAGGGAGGTTTCCCTGCAAAGCTCATGCCTCAGAAGCAGGAGCACCGGCTGTGCCAAATCACGGGGACGGAGCTGGGACCTTAAACTGACTCTGGAAGGCTTAAAGTCCAGATCCTTACGGCAATCACAGGACTCAGAGAAGCAGGAGTTCAGAAAAACCCACATTGGCTTTGTAGCAGTGTTGCTGATGGCCTTGCACCTCCCCGGCCACTTGGGTTTTGTTTCAAAGCAGTGAGAAATGAACATTGGCTGGTGCTGAGCGAGGCTGCAGAAATCCAGCCCCCTCTTACCCAAATTCATCCTCACCCCTCAGCAAGCCCTGGCAAGATGCTGGGCTCCATTGCCCTGAGATGACTGGGAGAGCTGGATGACCACCTCGAGAGGACACAGCACTGTCCTGCATGATTATTAAGTTCCAGAGTTAATGCCCTGCAGGCAGGAGTGGTGTCACCCCAAATTGCTGACCCACAACTCATCCAGACAAGCCTATGT
Organism: Mesitornis unicolor; assembly: GCF_000695765.1. Classification (NCBI taxonomy): domain Eukaryota; kingdom Metazoa; phylum Chordata; class Aves; order Mesitornithiformes; family Mesitornithidae; genus Mesitornis; species Mesitornis unicolor. The sequence continues at coordinate 62,188 of NW_010172713.1, read as the reverse complement.
TGGAGGATGCTCACAATCGTCCCCTTGCAACCCTCAGACTCAGAGCAGTGAGAGGGAAAGGCTGCAGTTCTGGCAAGGAGAATCCCAAGTCATGGGCTCTAGATGTAAATCCTGGCACATCCCCAACAGCCCACCACTCTTTAGGAAATACACTTTGTGAAAGGAACAGCTAAATAAGTGCATCACAGTATTCTGTAATAAAGTATCCAGCTGAACCCTGCTCAACCCTGCGGGGGCATCCACAACTTTCCTGGGCAACCTGTGCCAGCATCTCACCACCCTCACAGTGAAGAATTTCTTCCTAACATCTACACTTCCTTCCAGTTCTTTCTCTTGGCATCTCCCACATTGGATTTTGCTGTCAGGCTGGTGCTGGGGACCGGGACCCTGGCTCCCACAGTTCTACCCTGGGCATGCACAAGGTGTGGCTTGCTCACCCCAACTCATGCAACCAAGACCACAGCAAAACAACCCCATGGGCACCTCCTGCACCATCCAACGGGTGCTGAGTCCTTGGAGGTGTCAGTGTGAGCCCTGCCAGCACCAGCTGAGGCTAAAGCAAACTAGGGAGAAAGGGTTCTTGCAGATAGGAAGAGTTGTGCTGACCCCCATTTAACTCAGCTCCTCTTCGGTAGTGTGTCAGGGAGATCAAAGCCATCCTCTGGCATCCAGCAGGCTTTGATCACAGACTCTGCTCAGGCTCACGGCTTTGGCCAGCAGCCTGTGGCCAGACCTGGGCATCCCTGCATTCCTAGAGGATCAGCTCCCTCCTGGCTCGCAACCCCTGCTCGCCTTCTCTGTCCCCGCTCCCCACCCAGCCTTGCCTTCCCTGGCACTCTGGCCCTGTGACAGCAGGGCAAACACAGGGGAGAAAAAAAAAACCAAGAAAAAAATATGGGTTTTTTTGTTTGTTTTCCATGCTGCTCCCATCCCTAGTGCAGCAGCCACAAACCTTGGGACCTTCAGCCTCCAAAACAAGGAGCGAGGGGCTCTGAACCACACAGCCTTGCAGGAATTAAACAGCAATATTTCTGTCTTGCCCAGCACAATGCTGACAAGAAGATATTTAATAAAATTACATCTAAGTGTGTCCCTCGGGGAATAGACAACCTGCAATGTCGTGCTTCACCATGGACCTTGACACAGAAAGGTGTCTCAGGAGACCAAGGCAGTAGCAGGAATCCACAAAAAAGCACAGGAGCTATTGGCTTCAAAGCAACCATGGCAGCCTGGAGCCCCACTGGCATTGCACAATCAAATGGTGTCTTTAAAAACAAGCCTGGTAGCTTTATACCGAAAGCTGCTGTTTGCCATCTGTCTCGCAGCCTCCCAGCCTGGGGCAAGATGAAATGCCCTTCACGCCATAGAAAACACCTCCATTTTCCAGCTGTTTCTGTTGGTCTAATGGAGGACATGCTTAAATCCTTACATCAGGGGTTTCTGAACTGGTGGGACAAATTGCAAGCTACCACCAACTTCAAATTGTTGAGAGGTCCGCAGACCCAAAAGGCTGAAAACAGTGACAATGTTGTGGCTACAACACCCATTGCCCTCTTGGGTGGGACGTTGGGGATACCACAGACACTGGTGACACCACAGACCATCGCCACTGTGCTGCTGCCCCATATGGGGTTCGCAAGCACCAAAGCGCTGGGGAAATACTTACAGCAGCCATTGAATTCAGCTGATCGATATAAAACTCTGGCCAGCTGGTGGCTCCTTTATTTTCTTCCTGGTCCTGGAGCAGGAGGAAAAAAAACAGGGAAACAAAGAGAGCAGATTAGTAGAAATAGCGTTAACATCCCCTGCCCTTCATGACCAACCACCTCTGAAGTGCCCTTGAGCCCTTGCATTACTTTATATTAATATAAGCTCGACTGTCTATGTTCTGAGCTCATCAGTGACAGCTCCAGCTATAGGAACATTACCTGATTTACTGAACTGGCATATCTGGCATATTTTATATACAATCTACGTTACACCATCTGCCTGTGACCAAACTCTGCCTCAGCGATACTGCATCAGTCTTGTGGCTATCAGCTTTGGAAAAAGCACACTGAAATTTTACATCCAGATTTGTCTTGTACCAACTCTACAGTGCCCTTGAAGTTTTGGCTGCACAGCCTCGATGAATGTGTTTTGGGGGCAGGAAAAAGAGTCTCTTACCAGTAATGAAGAGTGAGTAAACGCGGCGTGAATTAGGCTCTACTCCTCTCTCTCCTAAGAGAGACTCTAGGCACAACACACAACTCCTCTGGGGGCTTCATTAGTTGTTAGGATGAAACACGCACCTGGCAATGTCCCCTGTTAAAGGACACCACCCCTGGGCCCATGATCTGTGATACTGACTGATGCACAGCCTCTTTTGGGCACCCCAGTCTACACAACCCTGCATCTGGTAGGATGCACAAGGGGATTTCAGGTGCTACCATGCTCTTGTAGGACACGGCCAAAAGGACTAGAGAAGTGATTGCTCCCTTGTACTCACCACTGGTGAGGCCACAGCTCGAACACCGCGTTTAGTTTTGGGCCTCTCAATGTAAGAAAGACATTGAGGTGCTAAAGCACATCCAAACGGCAGCAACAAAGCGGGTGAGGGTTCTGGAGCACAAGTCTTATCAGGAGCAGCTGAGGGAACTGGGGTTATTCAGCTTGGAGAGAAGGAGACTGAGGGGAGACTTTGCCATCCTCTACAACTTCCTGAAAGGAGGCTGTAGCAAGGTGGGGGTTTGGTCTCTTTTCCAAAGTATCAAGCGATAGGACAAGAGGAAATGGCCTCAAGTTGCATCAAGGAAGGTTTAGATTGGATATTAGGAAAAATTTCTTCACCAAAAGGGTTATCAGGCATTGGAATGGGCTGCCAGGGAAGTGGTGGAGTCACCATCCCTGGAGGTCTTTAAAGGATGCGTAGATGTGGTGTTTAGGAACATGGTTTAGTGTAGAAGTAGCCAGTGTTAGGTTTACAGTTGAACTTGATCTTAAAGGTCTTTCCTAAGCTGAACAATCCTGTGATTCTGTGAACACAGGAGCTATGAGCCCAGCTCAGATAAATTACGCTGCATGTCCCCAGGGACTGCTTGGAGCAAGCAGGCTGATTTTGAGGGAATATGTCAAAATCAACCCTTTTCCCCAGTGTATTTTCCTAAAAAAGTCTATCAAAAGGAAAGGATTCACAGCAGAAATGCCACATAGGCTGCAGAGTCAACCGATACTGCACAAATCCCAGGCAACTTCCCTCAAAAACCACCTTCAGTTCACAGCCCGACTCGCTCCAAAGCTTTGCCCCCTCTCTAAGTTTAAGAGATGTTTGCAAAGGTCATCCTACACCACCATCGTCTGCGACGGTGGGAGCTGAGTGATCTACTCCTCTGCTCCCATGTCTGTGCATGCAGACAGCTACGGATTCCCCAGGTGATTTCAGGAAGCACAAGGAGCAGAGTCCCAAATATTTACTGCGGTTCAAGAGGCGTATGTGGGGAATGTTCGTGCAGTCATGATGAGAACACACACAGTCAGGGATGGGTAACTTGGATGTGACTCAGGTCCCCCTCGGGCAGTGCAGCCCATCCCTGCAAACCTGCTGTGCTTGGCTCTGGGATGGGAATAAAAGAAATTTGGGAGCAACAAGGGATGTGGCAAACCCTCGGGCATCTCCTGTGACATGCTGAGGGCTAAGAGAAGCTGCTTGTCCACCCTCGTGGCCAACTCCAGCCCTCTCGAAGTGGCTGTGATTCAGGCTGGCAACAACCAGATCACCCCAAGCAGCTCTCTGTGCCGGCTGCCCATGCACACAGTTAGGAAATGCATCCCTTGGGCTGCCTGCTGATGGACACACATTTGTAAGCCTCACTTTTTTTTAATCTTCTATACATCTGGTCAAGTGTAACGCAAATAAAATAACTTTCCTGAGCAAGAAGACTGCATTCAGCCCTCCCTGCACACTGCTTTAATACTTTGGGTTGTTCTCCCCTCCTGCTGCTGCCAAGAACCAAGGTTTTGAATGAAATGCTTGATTTGCCTGCCCTTCACATCTCATTTTTTTTTCTAACCAAGCAGAGAGTGAGAATTTTTCTCAAACATCAGAAAAACAACAACAACAAAAAATCTGCCGTACTCATGCTACTGCCAAGCCTAATAAACCTGAAGGAGCTCCCACTGCCTGCCTCTGCATGGATGGAGGACCATTCATACTCATGCTCTGACAATTAGTTTTTGCCAGCAACAAATAAAACCATCCCATCCTGTCCAAATGGTGCTTAAAGAAAGAAAAATGCTCATCTGCTGGCAGAGTGTGCATCCAGCCTGATGGGGAGAGATAGGGATGCCTTTGGTCTTCTCACAGCCAGGAAAAACAGGATGCGCTGGCTTCTCTCTGCTTTCCCCTCTCCCAAAAACTTCCCTCCAGCAAAGGCAGGAGGATGGAGGGGCAGAGACCTCTCGCTGTCCGCTGGCAAACAGCGAAGCAATCCTCTCCAAACAACCCAGAGACCATCCAGCTGCCCATCCTGCCACATTTCTGGCCACATCTGAGACCACGTGCAGGGACTATCACCTGCCAGCATCGAGTGTGGCCTCCTAAAGCCATGGCCAGGGGGAGGTATCCAATTTTGAGTATCCAAACCCAAGGCCTTCCCAAAGGACTGGGAAGAGGATGTTCATTTGCAGCTATCTCCACTCACTTGTGCCTTGAACATGGTCCGAAAAAGGACCAGCTCCTGTCAGTCACCTCCTGGAGACATCACTGGAGGTCCTCCACATCACCCGAGGGTACCATCAGCACCTCTTATAAGGGGCATCCCTCTCCCACCAGTGCTTCCAGCAGTGACACTGCCTGGGAAGGGTGGTGAGGTTCCCACCACTGCACAACACCAAGAGATGATGGGCCACGAAATCTGGGCAGGCAGCAAGGCCTGTGCTGAGGAACAGAGTGGGAAGGCAGTGGGGCCGGCTCATCCCACGTACCAGGGCCTTTCCGCATGGCGCAAACACCTGCAAGTCCAGCAGGGATTCAGACCTGCTGCTTGTTTAAGGCTGAAAGGAAGCGCTGGAGCAAAAAAATAAAGGTCTCCAGGGGGCGGAGGGGAGGCTGAACAACAAAATTGGCTAAACTGCTCATTTATAATTAACATGCTGCATTATAAATATTTCCCTTTACTCGGCTCCCTCAGGCTCTTGCATTTCCTCCCCGAAACCCCCAATTTAGGGAGCTCTCTCAATTAAGTGCAGCAGAACCTCATTAATTCCGATAAGCAGCTGAGCAGGCTCAGAAAGCAGCTTCCCAGGCAAAGGGGGACTGGACAATAAAGCAGGCAAAGATTAGGGCACGGGCTTCCCTCAGCTCGCTGCAGGACATTGCTCAGTGGTAATTACAGAGGCTAATGGTCTACATCACACTGATAAGTGCCCTTTAGTGCTTTCAGTGATGGTAAAGAAATACCCCAACAAAACAACAAGACCAGAGGGAAGTGACTCACAAGGCTTTGGTCAGAGGCAGGAGGAGGGAGGAACCTCTCTGGACATCACGGCTTGAAAGGGTGAATTTGTAGATGATTTCCCAGCATCCAGGGTGGGTTCTGGGCGTGCGTGTTTTGTAGCCTGCCTTAGACAAGGGTTGCCCAGATGTACAGTGGACTATTGCCAACATCAGCTCTCCAGGATGCTCCATCGCATCTGGCTGGCCTGGCACCAGGGACACAAACATCTCCCAGTTTCTTATCTGGGTGGTGTTTAGGTCTTTGCTATGTTTGCTCTCTTCTTAAGAAGCACAGAAGCGAGGGCTGATCCGAACCCTGCTGACAGCCCAGTGCTGCAGTTTACTACGAGCCGCTCTTTTAGAGGCAGGCTGATGGCCGTAATTGCACAGTGCAGGGATGGGTATACCTGCTCATCTGTAACATGTGCATCAATGTCCCTCACTGTCCTCTGGAAAATGGCCCCGACGGACACAGGCACCCTGCTGCAAAAATTAGGAAATGCCAAAGCCGTGCAGCCAAGTGCAATCTTTGCCCTGTCCCCAGCTTCATTTCCCATTCGCTTCCCTCAACATCCACTTCTTCTTTCCCAGTCCCAGCACCACTGTGCCCTCCTCTCGCCTCCGCTGCCCCTTTGCCTCCAGGCTCCATGTTGGGGCTGATGGACGCTGCTGTTTGGCACCACAGCGGCAGTGGTGGGGGGATGTCGTAATGGGAACTTGAGGCTCCATCCCCTCCATCAGCACTGGGTGCTGCAGGGAAAGCAGTGCCCAGTCAAGGACGTCATTAGTGGGAGCTTTTCCACTAAGTGAAGGTCAGTGATCTGCCAGCTCCAGCCATCCCTTTGCTTTTCCCAGGGACATTTCACTCTCCCCAGCCCTGCCACACCTTGGTGACAAGCCTGACACTTCCACAGCCCATGTGCCTCCCCCTCGGGGTGTCGGCAGCTCCCACAGCTACATTGCCCTGCTCTTCCCAGTGACCATCCTTGGGACACTGGGCACCACCACAGAGAAAGTGGCGGTGCAGTCAGCAGTGGCTCAAAAGCAGTTTGCAGACTGGTCTTGGCCCTGTTTGGCACTGTTATTTACACCTGGAAAGTGCATCTCCATGACCTCCTGCCCCTCAGACCTGTAGGAACACAGTCACTGGGAGCAATGCGCCCTCCTGCTCGCAGTGTGTCCTCATAGGAGTGGAGGGAAAGACACCTCTGAAGCTATTCAGTGCTCTGTACAGCTGCTTTGCTTCTAAATCAAGCTTTTGGAGACACCTTGTAGATGCCCAGCCTGCAGGCAATGTCTCCATCTGAACCAGCAACCTCCTTCCCACATGGTGGTGGTGATGGCTCTGGAGCTGCTGTGGGATAACTGAGCCCTGGTGGACTCCCCACCTATCTGATGTTCAACACACCAGGTTAGATCCTTCAAGCTAGAAACCAAATCAGAAGCAAAGGATTGGCTCGCAGCAGCCAGCTCCAAGCAAACCCCAGAGATCTGAACAATGCTTGTGACTTTGATGGTTCACCTCTCTCTTGGCACCACCTGCCAGGCTGGCCTGCCCCAGGAGGACTTCACACCAGGAAAGACACAGCAAGGGGTTAAAAAAACCCCAACCCTCTTCAGCTGGCACCTACTGCAAAACCCCTCCATTTTTACACATCTTCCTGATGGCATTTTTATTTTGCACAGTGCTTCCCACACCTCCTTGCTGCTCTGTAACAGCAGAGCAAGGGAAAGCTGGTGGCAGCTGGCAGCCTACTGTGTTTCAGACATCCCCTTGTCCCTGCCTGCTGCGAATGATACACCTGCATGCTGTCTGCAAGGTCAGAAAGAAGCCTACAGTGGCATGGATGGATCTGCAGCCTGCATGGGAAGTTTAAATGCAGCCCAGCACCACCAACATGCGCTGGTGTAGGTTCTGCCCACTGTAGCTCTCTGGGTCTTCCTTGTTCCTCCACTTGGCTTGTTCATGTATCCCTGCCACAAAATCAAAATGATGTAACTAAAGCCACTTCCTCATGGAGCAATGCTGCAAAGGGCTGTAATTTCCTCAGATGCTCCCTGAGGTGGGATCTTGGGGTCAGAACCGTCCCATCCCAGACCATGCCGGCTCTCTGTATGCTAACATTTCCTATACCCTCTCCTCTACAAACACACACATGCCCTCATGCGCTTTTCCCAGGGTTTAAAAATTATGCTCCCCATAAGCAAATATAGCATGACCAGACGCCTTTCATAGTCAGCTGGTTCACTGTTCGAAAAGCTTCACTTTAAAATCCAGAAAGATTGCTAACAGATGCATTTTTTGGCCGGAGAGGGAGAAAAACCTCGCTTCAACAAAAGTGTGTTGTGATTGGAACTAAAATGAATTACCTTTGAAGATAAAAACTATAAACATTTCCTACTGAAAAATACCCCCAGCCATGCAAACAGCCCGCTCCTCCTAGTCAGCCTGAGAAAAAGACACCTGAGATGATATTTCAATCTGCTGCAATATCCGCAGGTATATTGGGATGCTCAGGGGCCATGAAACGCTTCTTGTCCATCCCAGGTCACCCAGGAGCACAGGAAAATGCTATTTTTTTCCTCTTTCCTTTGTCAGGTTTAGCTTTTAGTTCTACTGCAGCATAAAGAAAAAAAAATATGTTTTTTTTTAAATGAAGGAAATAGATGGCAACACAAGCCCCTCGAATGAGCCATAGTACAGAGCTACAAGTGGAAGAGCGAGCTGCAGATTGAAGCTGTCTGGAGGGAGTGGGTGTAAGGTGCAGTCAGAGGGGAAAGAGGCCAACTGGCTGGGAAAAACAGTGTAACTGGAGAGCCAGCACTCATTTCCCTATTTATCACATTTTTTTTCCCATTCTCCTCTGCAAAAGCACCACTGCTGTCTTCTCCTAATGCGAAGGGATCCTGGTTTTACATCTGATGTCGGAGGAAATGTTAGACGTAAGCTCTGCTTGCCTGGGGACAGCTTAACACTGCTGAGAGCTACGCATGCAGTGTTAGCGATGCCAAGAGTTTTTCAACGCGAGCTTACGGAGTGCAGCATCACTTGGCATCCCTGCAGGTCATTTTTCCCCTACCCAGGCTTTACAGATGCTCAGAGAGCTCAACCAAATCGAAAGGGAGGGGGACAGCGCCAGATCTTGCATTCACGTGAGCTGGTTTTCACTACCAATCCCTTCCACCTGTTTATTTATGCTGAGCTTCTGCCTGAACACCCCTGTATCCACATGTATTTTGAGGCTCATAAAAATCACCCAGCGAGCCGCTTTAGTAGCCTGACATTACGCACATTGGCTGGCAAGAGCCAAACCTCCTGCAATTAAGAGGTGCTGTTGCAGACTAAGCACAAAGTGTTAGTTATTAACTTCTTCTGGAGCGTGGCCTCCTGACAAAGGCCATCCTGAGTCCCTCTCTTCCACTGAAGCGAACCCGCAGCCAAAGAAATAAATGGTAAAGCTGGAAACCCTCCTGCTTCCTCCCCGCGCTTCCGAGCAATATCCTCTCCTGGGGAGTGGGGCCAGCAGGCAGCGAAATATTTTTGGGATGAGGTATGAAACGAGTCATCATCCAGAAATACCACTTCTAAAAGCAGATTTCATCCCGCTGTTAATGCATCTCCACCTTCGCATTTCCCTGCTTTATTTCAGCTGCAGAGGCGGCTGATGACTTCAAAGGTCTCTCCAATAATCTTTAAATCTCCCTCCTGACCTGAGTGCTGCATGGCTCCTGGATTTAATGCAGACTTCAGATCTCACTCCGGTCGTTGCCTTGCCAGCATCATGAGATATTTTTTGTCTCTCTGACCCCCCAGAGCATCACAGGGGAATGCAGGTGGGACAAAACCATGGAGAGTTCATCCAGTGCATCTCCCTGCTCCGAGCTGGGTCAGGGCTGGGATCAGACCCAGCATCTCCATGGATGGAGAACTGGGAAGGACAAAACCTCCACCCTGCCAAGCTGGTAGTGTGGGCTGGGATAAAAACAGCTGCTTGCAGAGCAGAGAAACCAGGATAAGGGGCTGCAGACCAGAGAGAAATATTCCAGGGAAAGAAATATGCCTGGGGAATTGCTGGTTTTCCCTTATTTCGTCTCCTCTGGCTGTGCAGGCTATGGCCACAGTGCAAGATATTTTGGAGACCAGCAAAGTTGACTGTCAAGGAGAACCCCCAGGAGAAAGCTGGGCAGCATTTCTGTCCTGCCTCCTGCTGCTCCTTTGAGGTAGAGTTCACTGCAATTGGTCTCTGCAATCATGGCAGGGAGCACTGCAACCAGCAGGAAAACAGAGGAAATGCTAAAAATTAGGAATGCCCCAAACTGGGGGTTTCAGACTCAAAGTTCTACTGGTTGCCTGACTCCTACCAGTCTGTTTCAAACAGCAGCCAAAATTGGCAGCAGAGGAAAGAACAAAAATTGCTCAGGGGACAATTTTGGATCCCTGGTAAGTCAGGCAGCTGCCTGGGACTGATGTCCACCTTTGCCAGCCCCCTGGGACCCATCAGGTGAAACTGGGTGTTCCCAGCATCTCAAGCAACAACTTGCTATTAAACACAGGCAGGCTAAAGAGTTTGGGTGCATCCAGGACTTCCAAAATCACCACCACTCAGCCTGCAGCCAAGGCAGGGAGGTAGGACCTCTGCCCTGTCTCCAAAACCCAGCCATTGCTCTCAGCTGGAGGAGCTCAGCCTCTCTCCTTGATGCCAGGCTACCATGGAGGTTATCTGTCCTCATAAAAACATAGATACATGAGTAAGATTTACCAGGAGCCACTGGGATAGCCACCAATGTTTCTGCTGCCTACCGGTCCTTATCACATAGGACTGTCTAGAGCCTGCCATGCACAGAGACATGTTCTCCAGCCCACGTGATGGATTTCCTCCACTGCTGGAGCCTCTGTTGATAAGGTCTCACTTATTTTTAATTAAAAAGCAGGAGAAAAGCATTTGTCTCTACTGGTACATCTCCTTCAGAGCAAGCAGTGGCATGTGCGCTCTGCAGCTCACAGAGATGTGATCACCAGCAGGGAAGGAGCGGCTGAGAGCAGCCAGAGAGGTGAGGAGCAGAGCAGGACAGCAGCCAGGATCCAGCTGCAGATGGGCGCCTGCTCTGAAGATCTCTGAGGACTCCACAGGACACTTCTGTGGCTCCTTCCTTCAAACCCCCCTGGGAGCAGGCAGATCCTCAGCATGCGAGCGCAACAAGGTGCTGGAATGGGAAAAAGGCACCATCAGCCTCATCTAAACCCTTCATCAGGAGATTAGATGGCGTTTAATCTCCACTCACAATAATAACTGCAGTTGTGCTAGATTTAAGTCTTCGTTGTCTCCCCTTATCCAGACACACCAGAGCACAGCTCACTTATCCGACAGGCAGTGACGAGCAAGCATCCCCTGCCTGTTTTCTTGTTTATTCAGACCAGGGGCTGTAATTTGTTAAGATCTCTTCTCCTCTCCGATTTAAACCTCGGGCATGGCAGGCCTCTGTCTAACAATAATACAGGGATTTCAGCGGTATTTATAAGAGGCTTAAAACTTAATCCTACATGAGCAAGGTAAGCCTGCTCTTGGCCTAAAACGCAGCTGGAAAATCTGGTGCCATTGCTACAGCAGGAGAAAAGAGGCATTAATGACAGCGAGTGCCCTTGAAGCGAGGCCAGGCGACCGCCAGTGCTGCTGAGCCAGGTCCTGCAGCCAGGTTAGGGAACGCAGCGGCGAATCTGGGAACTGAATCACAGAATCAGAGAATGGTTTGGGTTGAAAGAGACCTTTAGAGGTCACCTAGTCCACTCCCCTGCAGTGAGCAGGCGCAGCTTCAATGAGACCAGGTTTCTCAGAGCCCCGTCCAACCTGGCCTTGAATGTTTCCAGGGATGGGGCATCTACCACCCTTCTGGGCAACCTGGTCCAGTGTTTCACCACCCTCAGCATAAAACATTTCTTCCTTATCTCTAGTCTAAATCCTCCTTCTTTCTGGTTAAAACCATTACCTGTTGTCCTATTGCTACAGGCCTTGCTAAAAAGTCTGTCCCCTGATTTCTTATAGCCCCTTTTAAGTACTGGAAGGCCACAATAACACCTCCCTGGAGTCTTGTCTTCTCCAGGCTGAACAACCCCAACTCTCTCAGCCTTTCCTCATTGAAGAGGTGCTCCATCCCTCTGATCACCATCATAGCCCTCCTCTGGACCCACTCCAATAGGTCCCTGCCCCAGACTGGGAGCATTTCCCTGGCAGGCCTCAGTGTCTCTCCATATGCTTGTGAAATTGAGGATTTTTGCCCCATTTCTCCCATGGTGTTAGGTCCTGCAGGATCTCTGCTTTGGCCAATGCTAGGAGGGAAAGCGAGTCCCAGCACAGATAGCTGGGGATAGCTCCAGTGCCAACATAGAGGGGCAAAAATGTTCAGTTTACTGGGGGAAAAAAAAGAGTAATTTTGGCCTCCTTGCACATGGCCTGCCTGCAGTGTCCCACTCGAGGGAGAAAGGTGGCAAAGCAGTCAGCTCCATCCCAGATGGACCATGAGAGCCAGCTACATGCCTCAGCTGTGAACCTGCCCAGAGGCACCACAGCCTTTGGCCACCTGGGCATTGATTTACTGCCAGAAATACAAACAAACCTCAATTTTTGACCTCTGTCTAAAGGGTGATGCAACAGAGCTCAGACATCAGCACATCTCGGCATTGGGAAGATGTCTGTGTATGTTTTGAGCTTGAAAAACATGGCCACGAGGACAGCACCACAGCAGGGACATGTCACACTGGGAGCTCAGCAGCCACAGGGCTCCACATGGCCCCGCTTGTGCTGGCAGGGATGAGCATGGGGTGAGGGACACTTGTGAGGGGCATGTGGACACTTCCTCCAGCCTGAATTGGCTCGGGAGAAAAGAGCTCTGCATTTTGGAGACCGAAGACCTTGCCGGTCGCCCTCACTTCCCCAGGGGACTGACGCATCTCTGTGACACCCCAAATACCACTCAGCATCCAAAGCAAGCTGTGTCCCTCCTCACATCTCCCCATCCTACAAGGGAGAGATGGGGCTCAGCTCCCACAAACAGTGTGAACGTGTCTCTTACTTTCTTCTTGCTGCAGTAGATCTGCCACTTCTTCTCTGCCGGCAGTGCAAACATGGCCTCTCTGTGCTTGTCGGTAAGGTCGAGTTCATCCTGGAAAGGCAAAAAAAAAGAACAAACTACAAAACATGCAACATGAGTACACAAGCGTGCGATGGCACAGACACAACCTCCCAGATATGCGGCATAAATCAATGTGGGTGGTCCCACAGCATCGCCCCGTGACTATCGATTTCTCAGGGCAATGATGCTAATGCCCATCCTGCTGCTGCTGACCTACCCCTGACTCCTGGGCCACAGGTGGCTGCAGGGAGGACAGGGCTGCGAATCTCCCTGCCTCCTTCCTCCTGGACATCCCCTTCATCTCTTTGAAAGGCAGCACACATCACAGAAAGGACACTTACGAAGCTGTTATAGCTGACCGCAAGATAGCCTCGCAGAAAGGACTGAGAGATCCAGATGACAGACCGCATCTGAGATATGTACAGTGAAGAACAATTCAAATAGGACCTTTCTTCTTTACCACACCAGATAACTGCTTCACCACTGAGCACCCGCATGGTCCAGCCCATTTCCATTGCTGACACCTTCATATCATAAAAAGCTGCCATTTTTATTGGCTTTTGCCAATAAAATAGAAAATGCTTAAAATAGAAAGTGCTTTTCCTACTATCTACAGTTCAATAAAGAGGTATATCCTCTCCATCAAAACTGGACTACATATTGCCTGGCAGAGATAAAGCTGCTTACTGACTGAGACCTGTATTGGTTTATCTGATTTTATTTTAAAGGACACATTCATTTTCGACTTGGAGGCTCGGTTAGCAGCGTGCCCTTCACCGGGATGCCCGAGTATTATCAAAGCCTCGTTGCTTCCTGGTGCTAGATGTAGGTCAAAGCTTTTTATCAGAGAACTAACTAAATAAAACATTCAGGCAGGGCTGGGAGGCTGATAGCTAAAGCCAACACTGTTACAACCATGGATATCTCTTACAATCCCCACCACTGATGACAATCCTCGTGCTGGAGGGGTGTTGGTACAGCAGTGGGTGCGCTGGAGATGCTGTAGGTCACAGGAGACCACTTCCATGGCCTCCAGCCAACTCTTCCCGCTCAGTTGGTGGATTTAATTAAGATGATCCCCATTAAAAATTACACACTTAATTGCAGCAACTGAAAAAGGAAAAAAAAAAAAAAAGAAACCACATGGAGACTCATTAAAGTTTCCCTACCTAAATAAGAACACTCACCAACTAAAGTTGGTGACTCCTAGTACCCCAATAAAAGGTAAGAATCCCATTTGGTGCAGGCTGAACAAGATGCCTATGGGGAATGATGGGACCTTGCATCAGGAAGCACACAGGCCATGAAGAAATCCAGCTGATCTAGGTAAAGCTCATATTGCACCAGCAGCCAAGGAGAGAAGCCTTCAGCTATCTTGTAACCTAAACCAAGGACCCTCCAGCACAACACACAGTGACAGAGGAATGCTCAGGGACAAGAACCTGACTTAAGGATTCCTCCAGCGAGTGCTGCTTTCAAACTTCCCCATGTCCTTACAACCCGGGAGGTCAGGGATTCATATCCAGCAGCCGATCTTCTTCCCAGCCTTGGGTAAGCCTCGTCACTCTTCCATGCCTCCAAACAGAAATGGCACTCGATGTCCTTGTCCACTGTGTCTCCTCAGACTACGAGCCAGTTAGCCACTCAAGCTCTGCTTCAGCCCCAGTTCGGCAGGGGTAAAGGCAGCCAAAAAGATGACACCTGACACAGGGATCCGGCTGAAATTCAGCTGGCTGGAAAAGGGCATCTGGGCGTGTGGGAGAGGATGAGGGTCTGATAATTATTTACCTCTGCAGTGAGGGTTTGAGTGAGCACAGGAAAATGCTTCCACTGCGATCCCGTGTCCCTGCCACGTGAATCTGGGATTCAGGCAGCCATTCAGCAGCCACGCACATCTGTACTTAGGTTCTTAGAAAAATATTTACTGAAACTTTCAAAATACCCATACCCTAAAAATGCAAGTTGTGCAAATGGGAAGGTTTATTAACCAAGATAAAAATAAAAAAAAAAATCTAAACTGAGCTGAAGCCTGAGCAGGAGCAAGAAGGGATAAAGCAAAAGAACATACTAGGTGCTGGTACATGATAATGTGCAAACACATCCAAAAAAGGTGCAAAATCGCTTCTGAGCACCACACAGGACGGTTCACTGTGCACCAGCTCTAACGTATACAGTCATCGCAGCTCTGAATCACTCAGCAATACCTACCTAGTGATAGCTTGCAGGATGCTTGGGAGAGGTGGTTAAATAAATACCATGTGGTACCCAGTGAAGGTGAAAATCCTCCTAATCAAACAGTGACTCAGTGACTGTTATTCTGGGTTGTAACAGCGACTTAGCTGTGAAGAGTCAGGTCTTTGCTGGTTTTATGTGCACGGGGATTCCTCTGCCTACACCCAGCCCTTCGCTTACACTCACTGATAAGTACTAATTACAATTCTCCTCATCCCAAGCAGGCTGCTCATAAACTGCCCTTCAAACTCCAAAAGATGAAGGAGCACAGGAACATCGGCCATTTCCCAGTGGCTCACAGACCACCCTACAAACACAGCTCTGACAAAGCCTTTTGCAGTTGCACAGCAGACTTGCAGCACAGCAGAGAAGCCATGCACAGCCTCATAACCCGTATGTGCCTTCAATTAATAATCATGAGCTCGATAATTAGGTGATTCTAACTGGCAATTAATTTTATAGGCCATTTGCAAGCCACACACTCCCACTAGAGAGTGCAATGCCGGCAGCTGTTAAAGAGTGAGAAGATAACGGGTGGGTCCATATCCATCAGCCCTCACTTCAGCCTCACCTTTCACAGCTCTGCTCCTTTCACCTGGCTGCCTCCCGTGGCAGGATCTGCCAACTTTGCTATCTTAAATATTTTTTTTTCTGGAATCAGATCGAAGGCATGCAAAACAACAGCCTCATTTTGTTGCCAAAGGTAAGTCTCTGCCCAGAGTGTTTTTACTGCAAAGAGATACGCCGCTCTTAAATACTTATCCCGTACAGTTGAACTATTTACCTTTCAATCAGGAAACATGTTTCCACATTAAATCTTCATTTGAACATTATTTTTAAAAAACTCATAGCGGAGATTTGCTATTTCTAGGATGTAAAATACTTCCGTGCAGCTTGCTTTGCTGACGGCTCTTTGCTCAAGCCAAGCAAACCTTACCCTCTCTCTGTGCACAGCACGAGCACCAGTGAAGGCAACTCCACACCATTCTCCTAAAGCTACCTTAGAAACATGTAGCTCAGCTCAACACGCTGTGAGTATGACCCCATGCTCACAGCCAAGCAAGTTTTCATCAAGTGATCTACACCATTCCCTTGGAGGACATACAGCAGCATGAGGAGCTCAGACCGCCGGAGGTCCTCTGGTCCAACCTCTTGGTCAAGCAGAGCCACCTAGAGTCTCTACCCAGGACCATCTCCAGATGGCTTTTGAATATCTCCAAGGAGGAAGACTCCACCACCTCTCTAGTTTGGAGGCACCAAAGCCTCCAACCACCTACAGAAGGCAAAGTCAGATCAAGCAGAAAAAGCATTAAGTCCAGCCCCAGACTCACAGCATAGTCCTTGATGCAAGCTCCTGTCCTTGCCACTTCACCCATGCCATGGTGGATGTTTTAATGAGCATCTTCCATGGGCTGAGAGCCACAGGCTCTAATGGGGGCAGCAGCAAGAAGTCAGCAGGATGCTGCAAACCTCCTGACTTCAGAAACGACCTCCAGGACGGGCTCTCAGAGCTGGGCAAGCCCAAGCATTGCCCACCCATGTTTGCAACATCCCAGCATGACCAGCACAGCTTCTTCCCCTACGTTCCACATGTCCCATGGGCCACAAAATGTTCTGCAAGAAGAAGCTGAGGAGTAGTCATTGAGTAAGGGACAATTCCCTATACAAGGGTCTGCACCCCCAAAATATCTTCAGAGGTTGTAGGAAAAAAAGATGAAAAACTTAATTCTAATACATCTTTCTGGCTGATAAATTGTGCAACCATAACACATGGAGGAGTTGGGGGGAAATAAGGAGGTCATCCGTTGCCATAATTGAAATAAAAATTAATTAAAATTTGCTAGCTCATTCTTGGTTTATATATAAATACATACGTGTACATATTATATATATATACACATGTGTACATATTATATATATATACACATGTGTACATATTATATATATATACACACACATATACAGAAAGACATCACTGGATCAGTAAGTGAGCAACACAATAAAAAGCAAGTGAATTTACTCCTGAGGGATGGATTCACAGAGTTTAGAAACTTCTGTAAGAACACCCATGAGACTACAGCATGTAAAGGCAAGATCTCCTGCATCCTCAAATAAAGCATGAGAGATCCACAATTGCTCAAAAAAAGAAAAAAAAAAAAACAAAACAGAAAGAAAAAACAAGCGAGAATTCTTTGGGAACATTTGGCATTAACTGGTAGAGCACGGGAATTAAAAGTAAAATAAAAAAGGCCTGTCAAAGTCTGCAGCAGCTTCCTTTCTCAGGGGTCATATCGCTCTTTCACCCTCTTCCAGGCATTCTTCTCCAAGTTCATCAATTTGATTTATCCCAGAACGCTGCAGTGTCAAGGGAAATGGCAATCAGCATTTTCTCCCTCTGTCCCTCACCTCATCTCCGTCCACTGCGCGGCTGCCAGCCCTCTGCACCGAGAAACCTCCACCTCGGAATCGCTCTTACTTAGCTCGTTATTTTCTTTTTTAAGTGACTTCCCTGAAGAAACAGACTTATTAATCAGTGGCTGTTACAGTGCAAACAACCGCCTTCAAACGCATCTTGCACCACAGGAGGATCTCCTCTCTCTGCAACATTTATTTAGGAGATTACAATTCTTAATGTATGCAGTTTTATCTTTTTTTTATTTTTGCTAAATAGGAAGGTAATGAATGAAGTCTTTTATTTCTGGTATTAGTAATAAAAATGCCTTCTGCCTAGAACACATCTTTTCAGCCATAGTACCCTGAGAACTTAAAAGCAACCCCCCAGACAAACCGACCCCAGGCAATATTATCACTGTGTACTTTTAATTTACCCATGACAACCTGCAGTTGTAATCACAGAACATGAACAAAAATCAACCATTCATATTTCTTAATGAATAAGCATAACAGATAGAGGATTTTTATTAATATTGCCTTTATCATTTAATTAATTTTTTGAATAAAGGAAATTGCCTACAGCAAGGGAATTAGCAGCAGCAACAAGGAGCAATGTGTAAGTGCTTTGAAATGTTAACGCCTAGTCAACCTCCTCCCACGCTGAATTTTTAGCCCCAGATTAGAAAAAACCCCAACCATCCTGCTCTGCAGCTTTCACTTATTGACCTGAAGACACTGGACAGACATAAATAAAATAGATATTCCTTTCCTCTTCTGCATGAAAGATTATGGCCATTAACAGCTGATTTAGCTCCTCCATAAGCTGTAGTTGCAGCTGGGTCATGTTCCCATCAGTTCCAACTCCTGAGGCAGACAGCACATACTGCTTCAGTATTATTTCATTTAATTCATTATCCTAATAGGCTAAAGGTTTTAAAGGTGTTCATATTCCAGTATTAATGTCTTTTAAAAGATAAGTATCTATGTAGGTCTCTCAATCTTTTTTGTTGTATTATGTATTTATAACCACATAAATGTATTTTGTTAATTTATTGAGCTTGGCCTTCTGTGACCTTTCCATCGACATCATCTGGAAAACCTTGCTCCCATTTTAGTTAAGCACAGGGTACTTTTCCAGCCTGAGTTATTGATCTGCACAGTTTTACCTCAAAAAGCACTCTCAGATATGGAAGCCCTGCAGGTGGATCACAAGAGCACTTCTTCCACACAATTGTACGTAAAACCCCCAAACCAAAAATATAAGAGGCACTGGCCTATTATTCACTACTATGATCACTAAAATTGAATAAATTCGAGTCAAGCACAGCTAAGCATGATTGTCCTTTGGTGGGTGCACCCTGTACCGTAATAAAGCTCAGCTGGCAAGTAAGAAAATGTTTCAGATGTGGATTTCTCACTTATTTATGGACCCAAAGACGCAGCTCCCTTTTCAATCAGTTTTTGGGTATCACCTCTGCTGCCAATGGGTCAAGTGTGGCTTCAGATGTCCCCTGCCCGACAGGGATGCTCAATTAGGAAAGCATGGTTGGTTTATGGCTAAACTGCTCCCGGGTTTCCCCAGAAAAAAACCCAAGAAGGGCTTCAGAAAGGAGCTGGATGGGAATTAGTGGCTGCAAAGCCCCATGTCAACTCGATCCCGAATGCTTCCCAAGATTTACCACTCTGAACACAGGGCCTGAAGGATGCAGCCAAGGGAAGGAGGAGCCAGCTGCAGCCTGATGCTGACAAGCAATGTAAGATGGAAATGGGCTCCTTACATGCCTGTGGCTTGCGTGGGCACATGGTCCTCATTTCCCCACAACCCTGGCTGTGGTCACACCTGGCACCCTCAGGTGATTTTTAAGAACTCCAGCAGGTGCAGAGCAGAGTCACCCTGCAAGGAGGCACTTTCTGACTGAGGTTTGACATTGAGCAAGATGCCCAGCACATGCAGGCACCAGATGGGCTTAAAGATGTTAGGTGTTGTTGGGGAAGGGAAGCTGATCCCCGTAAATAACAGCACTGATGTGAACACTGGAGCTGATGGGAATTAGGATTGCTGGGTGCTCAGGCAGGATCCTGCCTGCAAGGCCACAGAAAACCTTGGTTGCTAAAAGCTGACCGCGATGATGCTTGCATGCCGAGGAATGCCCAGACTCTGCCAGTCGCAGATACTGCAGCACTACAAATGGCCTTC
Source organism: Mesitornis unicolor (assembly GCF_000695765.1). Lineage (NCBI taxonomy): Eukaryota > Metazoa > Chordata > Aves > Mesitornithiformes > Mesitornithidae > Mesitornis > Mesitornis unicolor. The sequence goes on along the minus strand of NW_010172713.1, from coordinate 42,764 downwards.
GCACACATCAGCACACGGATACCAGCAGGCACGGGCTATTCCCAGTAGGAACGCTTCCTGCTGGGATTGGTGATGAAGCACAACCTCCGTGCAACTCCAGCAGCACCACGCAACCACCAAGCCGTCAGGAAGGAGAAGACCACTGCTGGAGCAGATGCCCCATTCAATGAGGCCAGTACCCTCCATGGTAACCTATGCAAGAAGCACCTGGAGCCGGCACACGCCAGAAACCTAAATGCCCCAGTTAAGGTCACTGAGGCATTACTGAATGAGGTGCCCAAGCATCTCCCAGGGATGTGGCCTGCTCTTTTATGAAGTGCAAAGTGGAAAGCACTTAGCAGGGAGACCATATGGTTTTTCCACTCGAGCTCTACTTCTCCTGGAAACAAAGGGGTTTCTGATTTGCTCTCTGCCTTAAGCTGGGGTTCACATTGTGTCGTAATAAAGCTCCTGCATAAAAATACAGGTTGGGAACAGCATGTTTTTTGGGCAAGCCCCCACTCTGGTTTGTAGCTGTAACAGATACTGCAATTACATGAGTGGTTCAGCTGAAATATAGCGTTCCTCTGTTCATTCAGGTCCATGGAACACGTGTGGGCAGAAAACCCTTGTTTTCTCGCCGAGTAGGTGTGCGACTTCTGTATCAGACGCTTACCTATCAAAACATATGTTTAAGAGATTATCTGTGAGGGTGTAACACCGTGAGCTGATGAAAGCAAGCGTCGCGAGTGGCAGGCTGCGACATGAGCGCTGGAGGTCCGGGCTGTTTGCATCTAACGAGCAGAACCTGAGCAGCCTGGCAAAGGTGCCCTCACGGTTCCCTAGAGAGTGAATTTAAAAGCAGATGTTAACAAATCACTCGGTTTTCTTCCTTAAAAGCGATGCATAAGCTCAAGGGATCTTGGTCTTGGGAGATGGTGGAGGGATGGGGTCAGAAGCCCCATGCTGAGTGTCTGGCCCTGGATAGACAGACTCTGCAGAAAAGGGTGTTTTGCCCTGGACACAAGGGCTATTGCAATTGTATTTTGTCTGGGTACCAACTGCATGCTTTTCTTCATGGGGGAAAATGGCTTCAGCCACTGTTCAGCGGTTGCCAAAGTCCTGAAATCCTTAATGCTGCAAAGACCAGGCAGCAAAACCCAACAGCTGACCTGCAAGCATGAAATGCAAAGCTCGGCTTTGCAGCTGATCCCTCAGCTGCTACTTAAAAGCCATATTGTTTTGTAAGGCCCAAAATCTCATACTTTTTCCTTACTGGATTAGAAACCGGGAGAAAAGCACATTACGTAAATTCCTAAGTAAAACTGGATATTGCTCGTAATGAGTTCCCGATCCAATGCTGCTATTAACACGCAACAGTGCTCACACTGACTGTACCACCGCCTTCTCCTCACACTGGGGTTGTCCTTTGCTCCTTGTTCAAGCAGTATTTGTAGTAATAGTAAAACAGTAATTGACCTGGCACGCTGAGAGTTACACATGGAGCATCTTCCCCAAGTGCCCCACATCGTGAAGCGCTTCAAAGGCGACACAGTTAGTCTCTGTGATGAGGGATGCTATCTCCTAACAGAGAGCATCCAAAGAGTGGCTCTGAAGAGATGCATTAGTTGCCTCAGGTACAGCAAAAACAATTGCTGTGATAAATCTTGTAAGCTGCCAGAGACCCTTTCTTTGTTCCTCAGGCTCTTGAGTTTCCACTACTTCCTAAAGCAGTAGGGAGGGACAGAGCAGCCTCCCCCATCACAGGAGGGGAAAGCATAAAGCCCAGCACTTCAGAGACCATGTGTGAACATCTCCCCTTCAGCAGACCCCACTAAAGGCAGTCACCAACACCACAAAATGTCAACAGAGCAAGGGTCTGCACCCGTCCTGAGCCCAGTGGGCTGGGGACACTACACAGCCACCCACCTCCTTGGTGTCACCTCCCCAGGTCCCTCAGTTGAAGGAACCTGGAGAAGATGAGCTGCTCTGCTTTTATAGGCTGGAAATGGGCTGCTACTCATCACAGGTGGGATGCAGGGCTAGGCAGAGGTTGCTCTAATTTCTTCTGCAACACTAGCGACAAGTTAAAGGTAAAAAGTCTGAGAAGCCCCACTGGGAGCAGTAAATGGAATTTCCTCAAAGCCTGGGTATTTTGGGACAAACTTTGAGGGGTGGCTGGGGCAGCATCTCCTCTGAGCCCATCCCTCTGCCAGTGCAGATGCAGGCTGGTAGTGAGATGCAGGACCAGGGAGAGGCAGCACCTCATGCTCCTGGGATGTGCAAAGCCATGCCAGACCCAGCAGCTCCTCCGAGCATCCAGGCAGTCTGAGGAGCTACCTGAGCATCACTCTCATACTGCTGTGACAGAGGCACCGTTGTGACCTGTCCCATTGGGAACAGAGCCAGTAAGGGGTCCTGGATCATGCTGGGGCTTCTGTTACCCTCTCCAGCCCAAGCCATTCAATCCTCCTCACGCCTCCACCTCCCTGCCCGGTGCACACCCCACAGGGCTGATGCACACTACCACACATGGAGCATTTCATTACAAACCTCAGAGTGACAAGGAGTGTTAAGCAGATATAAAGGACATCAGTCATTTACCCATCTGGTGAAAGTCTAGTTGCTGGCAGAAAATAGAGAGGATTGTTACGGCAAGATCTACCATATGGCACCATTATGTAGAGCTTTGCAAGTTCTTTCTCTGAGCGTGCGAGCAAGATTTCAGCCTTTGAAGAAATGCTGAATTAACAATACTGCCTGGATACACAGGAGCCTCTTGAAAGAAGCCGTGGCAGATGGCACAGCTTTGTTCTCATGGTACGCAGGCAGCTCATGCAGCCCCAGATACTCCCCCTCGTTGGGGCTGAGCAGCCCCACGGCACAGGGATCCTCCTGATGTGTCCTATGGGAGGACTGACGGCTCCCGAAACTCCTTGAATCTGATGGACACTGCCTGACAGGTATCACACCGCTGCACGAATCCCAGGAGCAAACATTGCCAACCCAAGCGGGTGGGATGCACCGATGTGGATGCAAGGAGAGCAGCACAAAATTGCAAAGCCTCATTCCAGCCAAGGGAGCTGCAAATCAGTAAATCTTCCTGAACTACCCCACTGTTGTCTGCGCCTCCCTGCCAGCATCTGCTCCTCTCTGGGTGGCTGAGCCTGGCTGGAGCCCTGACAGGACAGCAGACAAAGAAAAGCCTTTCAGATGGGGCCGGTGCCCACTTGAGCTACATTTCAACAATACCCCGATGAAAACCCATTCATCCCAGGCGGGGTGAGAGGAAAGGGGAAAGGTTCCTCCAGGAGGAAGCGGTGATCAGTCATTGACCACAGCAACACCATCTGCATCGTCCCTGCAGCCCAGGATGGAGACAGGGCATTTCTTACAGGCTGACTGCTCCTGTTTGTGCCCAGACAAAAAATATCATCCTCTGTTTCCCTGTTGTGCCTCCTGAAAAACAATTGCATGGCCACAGAATAGAACCTGAACTATTTAACTATTCTACTTAACTTTTCTAGTTAAAATCCAAGGAGTCCATCTAGCACAAAGCAGGACATAAAACAGCCTTCAGCTGACCTTGGAGTCACAGCTGCTCCATGTCCCTCGGCAGCTCAGGCCCTCGTCCTCTGCCGCTGGCACAGGACAATTACCGATTTCTCATGCTACGGATGTTTCCTGACTCAAATGAACAGACACAGCTAAAATCACTCAAAGCTCAGAGAATATCTTGCGGGATGGCTCCAAAAAGAAGAGCTTTTGCCCTCTGATGTACACAGCAGGCCGGGATCTGCAGAGCCGGGACCATCCCAGGTTGTTGGTCCTCTGTGGGAGGACTGTCCACCCCACTGACCAAACCCACCACATCCCCAAAGATACCACCCACCCCAGGCCTGAAATCTTCCACACGTGCCACTCTGAGTCCCTCATGGGAACAATTGGGGCAGAAAAATCACTATTACGCTGCAAGAGAGGAGTTGGCCAAGGACCAACCCAAGCTGGCAAAGACTCCAGATCACCTCCAGCCCCTTTGACTTTCCTCAACCCAATCGACCGAGACAACTGAGGACTTTGGAGGGAGCCTTGGTTCCACAGAGCAGGCACAAGACACCCCACCCCAGACAGTCAAGTGTGACAGGATGGGTGGCATCGGGCTCCCACAGGCGTCAAAATCAGCCCAGCACCTCTGAGTGCTTTCTCTGTCTCTCTTCCAAATGTCACACAGTGTGTTTATACAGAAACAGTGGGACACTTTCCAAACCATTTAACTAATGCTGAAATTTAATACCTGACATCAATAGGTTACTGAGAGCAAGAAAGAGCTGTTGTAATGGAAGGCAGGGGGGGTTTGCATCTTCATCCACCCCCAAACGGGAATTGCTCTCTCGTGCCCGCAGGGCAGAGCTTGGCTTTCTCCTCCCTCCTACTCAGCACTGGCTCAGGTTGAGATCTGCCTGATGGGTTTTTTGGGGAGCCAGGGGGTTGCAGCTGCTTGCACAGGAGCATGGTGGGCATCTGCTGCACCCCCCTCCCTAAATTACTTCAATGCCCAAGGAGTCAGCGCAGCTCCTGCTGATGGTGTGCCCTGGAGCAGCAGCTGCCTCTGAGCCTTATTCTCACCTTTGGCTGTGGGAAAAAACCCAAAACCTCCTCAGCACGGAGCAAGGGAAGGAGAGCAGAAGGGCCACACAGCGGTCCCCTGCAGCAAAGCTTCTGCACAAAGCATCCGACTGGATTTGGGGGAGAGGCTTGGAAAATCCTGGGCTGAGAAGTGCTGCAGGCGTGGTGGAGCTCCAGCACATGAGCCTCCACAGATGCCTCCTTCAGCCGGGCTGGTGACACCAAGTTGCAGCGCAACAAGCCCTCATGCCAACTTTGTCTGGGGCATGGGGAGAGTTTTCCATGGGAAAGAATTTCCCCAGGAAAATCTGATTTGGCCAAGTTATCAGTGGAGAAAAACACAGAACAGAGGCAGTTGCTCCACCTGAACAAACCAGAGCCAACGGGCAGCATTCTGCAGGATGGCTGCAAGAAGAGTCCTGCTGCAGGGACATCTCATCCCCACCTTGCTGTGCTGGGTGTCCCAGTTTGCCCTCTTATCCTGGCAATGAAGAAGGACGTCTGACCAAAACCACATCTTACAATACAACCTGGAGCTCTTCTCTATCAAGTGGCCTGGCTCACCAAAACCATGCTGCCTGGCAGCTAATGGGTGCTATGCCATGAGGTGTGACCGACTAGCATCACCACTTCCAGCTACCTTTCCGCATCAAAACATCATAGAGAAATGCTGAACCAACTCCAAGTGGAGCACTTTGGATCCACCCAACGAGCCACACCAAAATGTTTTTGCTTAGAAGAAATTTAAGCTTTTTCAGAGGCTGGCATCTTTATTTTTTTTGATCCATGTCTTTAAGAGTTTTGATACTGAAGGACAGAGAAACAATACTTTGACTCTCCAAATCTCAATTTAGCTCAAAATCAAGGATTTCTGCTGGTTTGAGCGCCTAGCAAGTCAAGTCACTTTGCACCCATAAGGGTAAACCTGGTTTATCAGCTTGGACACCCTTGCATCCCTGAGATGCACAAAGCAAGACCAGCCCCCAAGGCCTGCTCTAAGAAATCAAGGCTTTCTAATGAGAAATCAAGGCTTCTCATGAGAAAGAGAAACCATCTCAAACTGGGAGGAGAAGAGCTCAAGGTTCAGGGCAGAACCGCTCCCAACAGCAGCTCCTGGTGCTCCCTTCACACCAAAGCTTGCCTGAAAACTCTAAACCAAGCCTGGGGAGATTAGAAAGAGGGAAACCAAAAAAAAGAGGGGAGAAAAAAAAATAAAAAGCATGCTCCTTACCACCAGCTCGGTGAACATGATGTCCAGCTCCTCCACCGGCGGCATGGGCAGCGCAGGCTCCATGGTCTGCAGGGCGAAGCTGCTGTCATTGCGCAGCCGGTACGTGATCTCGGGGTGGTCGCTGCTACGAAAGCAGCAGAAGATGAAGGAGATCCCCCGGCTGCTCCTCTTCCTTGGGGCCATGGCCAAAATCCTCTGCGTCCCTCCCTCCTGGGCACTAGATCCTGAGGGGAAGAGGAGAGGAGGTTCAAGCAGCCGCCCCGTAGCGCTGTACTCCCGTCCCGATGCGGGGAGGAGGAATCAAAGCCACCCACGCACTCGGTGCGGAGGGGTAAGAGCGGAGACCATTTACATGCCAAATATTTCTGCTCAGATTTGACATTTACGGCCCTGGCAACCTTGACGACCGCATGAACTAAAAATATGCACTTGCTTTGCCTTGTGCTGAAGCCGGCAGGGGGATGCAGCACCTTTCCTGTGGGGAGAGGAGTCCTGGAACCCCACCACTGCTCCAAATCCCAGTAAACCACCCCCAACCTCCCCGTGCTGCAGCAGCCAGGCCCATCCCCATCTCAATCTGGGCAGGGAGATGGCAAACTTGGGAGGCTGCTGCCAGGATGTGCTGGATGTGCGTGGGGCCACCAGGTACATGGTCACCAGCATAGGTAACTTGGTGCTTGAAGACCTCATGTGGCTCAGGATGCCCCAAGCCACAGATGGCAGCAGAGCTGAGAAAAAAATCCTATCTTCTCCCTCCAGGTCTTAAACACGTCCTAAACATTCACTGGCAACCACCGGTTGGGTGGCTCTTTTCACGGAAAGTTTTACTTGGCTTCAGTTAGATAAACCCTACTTGAAATTCCAAGTAAATATTTACAAGACACAATTTCAGCTGATAAAAATCATACATTGCCAGTAGCTCAGTTTCCTATGTGGTGCTTTTTATTGGGCATCTCTTGCACTGGTGGTCGCTTGGGTTTTGCTGATTTCTGAAACTCAGGTTGGGAGCAAAGCTCAGGGCAGGCAATATATGTCTTGCCCAACCGACAACGGCAAGGACCCAGCAAATACTGCCCCAAAATTGGGACTGTCAAGTCACTGACACAAGAGGAGGGCTACCTACAAGGAATGAGGACGGCTGAGAAACGCCCTTATGAGAAGAATCAACCAGCAAAGTAGAGAAATTTTAAAAAGCCAAAACATTTGTCTTATAAAGCCACACACCCACACATTTTATCTCTGCAAAACAAGACGTCAAGATGTTAAGAGACAGGACAAACAGCCGAGGTTAATACAGAAGGCTGAAATATGGGTGACTCAGATTTATTAACAAAGCTATGAAGAGATCTGGGAAAAAAGGTCAGCATTTGGAGGGGAGTGTTCCATCTCCCCAGAGCCAGCCATTCCCCTCTGAGTATGGATTTACATACCCAAATAAACAGCTGCCATGTCCCACGGACACCCAGCACTGGAGGCAGGTTGGGGACAGACCTGGGGTCGGATCCTGCACCACCGTTTGCACGGCAAACACTGCCCTCCCAAAACAGGGACCTTGCAGAACGGACATCCAGGCGCTAACGACATTGCATTAACAGGGGATCTGACCCTTGAAATCATCTTTGATGGCATGTTTTTAGCACAGGG
>NW_010172713.1:30240-35253 GCF_000695765.1 Mesitornis unicolor | reverse complement strand
CTGAACCACAGATGATGTGAAACAGCTATTGGGTCTCACGTCGGATAATCCTAGGCTGTGCAACTGCTCTGGGCCCAGTCTGGAGGGTTCCCCCTTCCTGAAGAGCCCTAAATCTCATTTCATATTTAACATCCTGGATGCAGAAAAATGCAGCCGCTGGAGGAATTTCAGCTGCCATGAAAGCTCTCTCATCGCGGCTCCCCGGCAGCCAGCACCGCAGCAAATCCATTAGCGGGCTGCTGGCATCCCTTTGGTGTCAGGAGGCTTCTGGGACCTGCTGGGGAGTTTCTTTCCGAAAGGAGAGAGGGAAACAAAAAAACAAAGGCACAAACACCTCTGTCCCCCACAACGTGGAAGAAAATGTTGCAGGTTTGGGTTTTAAAGAGCTATGAGAAGCAGGGCGCAGAGGGAGGTGCTGGTGGTAGGTTTGCAAAGATGTATGGAAAGCTTTTATCAGAACAACACCTGCTCTTCAGAGATACACACTCCTGATGATATTTTATGAGGAGTTTGAATGACAGACCAAAAGGCAAGATTTTATTTTGGGTTTTGAAGCAGACAGTCATGTAGCAACCAAGACAAAGTATTTTTGAGCTGCTTCCAGCTTTGGAGCTACTAATTTTCATCCATGAACAATTAAAAAAACCAAACCACCCTATGGTGCAGGCTGAGTGGGCTGGAGGTTATTAGCCACGAAGGCTAAAAAGGGTTAGAGAGAGGGAGAATGTGTTAGCTACCAGGCAAACAGCATTAAACCTTCAGAAGTGTGATGAATATTCATTGATGTGGTGGATCAAAATCCAAATACAAAGCACAAGGCGTCGGGAGCTGCAGACAGTGCAGATTGCACTGTCAGAACAAAGTCCAGCTACGCAGCCTTCTCCTGCCCTGCAAATCCTGCAGGAATCAGCTGTTCACAGGGAAAAACTGACAGTCTCTGGCACCCCAGAGGGTTGTGTTAAGGAGAGCAGAAGGGACTAGCTCCACGCGGCATCGCATGTTAATCGTCTTGCTCCCCCTTGCCATTTATACCTTTGAGCACTAATTAGATCAATATATTTAAGTCAGATTGTGATCTAATGGTACCTTCTGGCCTCTTCTATTGAGCCAGCCAGAAAAAATTATGTTTAATTGCCCCTGTACATACACAGCCAGGGAAGACAGGATGGGAAGGGTCATTGAAGGAACTTCTAGCCAAACCCCAAATCCCAAGGAAGGACTGATGGGTCTGAGTCATTCCCAAATAACTTTACTTTCACAGAAACAAGGGTGGAAATGTGTGCGATGGGCTCAGCCTGGAAGTCCAGGAAGAGGAGGAGAAGGAAGAGGAGGAGGAGGAGGAATAGGAAGAAGAGGAAGAGGAGAAGGAGTTTAGCCCATGTGCCACCAAGATCGACCAGGGTCCCCATGCAGGACAAAGGCCATGGGCTGCAGCTCAGCAATGCAGAGACACAAGTTTTGTTGGTTTTCCCAACCCTAAAAAAACCCAAAAACAGATCAAGCCTACAGCGCCCTGAGCAGTACTTAAATGAAATCAGTCATTAGGAGAAAATTGGACCCTGCTGACGCTTCCGCCCTTGCTTTGAGGAACTGAGAGCAGCAATTACTGCTTGCATATTCAACAGCCTCCTTGGCAAGTTAAATTAGCCTGTGTGGAGCCACGTGTTGCCAAAGCCTGTCTGTGACCGATGCCCCAACAAGATGGTTTCAAGCCAGCACCAGTATTGCAGCGTTGCGGTCTGCAGCCTAAAAATGGCAAGGGTACAAACACATGCAAGGGAGCGTGCATGCTCCCCTTCACACCCGCCTCCAAACCCACCCAGAAGCTAGGAGCTAAATCCTCAAATATGAATATTAGAGTGTTGTTTTTCTGGTTCCTCTCTGATCCCCTCCCAAAATGAGGATCCTGAGCGAGCTCTTTCTCTATGGGCAGCTTTATTTTCCTGCATTGCACAAGAGGAGAATATTTTTGTGCAAGCGCAGTAACACTCACTGACCGTGTCTGCCGAGCCCTGACCGATTTCAGCATCTTATGCCACACCAAGCTTTGCCTCCCCTGACCCTGCAGAGTTTCAGTGCAACCTGTGATGCTCCCAGCTGATGGAAATTTATAACTCTTCCAGGGCTGCAAAGTGACCTCCTTGGCTGGCAGTGGCCAGGAGGTGCTCGGCCTCCGCGGGCAGTTTTGGGAGACACCATCACCTTCACTTGGAGCTATTTTTACAGCACAGAGAAGGCAGAAATTTGGCACCCCATATGTTCACTGTAAGGGTGGTGAGACACTGGCACAGGTTGCCCAGGGAAGCTGTGGATGCCCCATCCCCGGCAGGGCCCAAGGCCAGGCTGGACGGGGCTTTGAGCAGCCTGGGCTGGGGGGAGGGGTTCCTGTCCATGGTGGGTTGGACTGGATGAGTTTTAAGGTCCCTTCTAACCCAAAGCAGTCTATGATTCTATGTTGCATCCTATGCTTGTCCCACCCGACCACCAAGCAATAGTGCACAGTCCCTCAGTGCTGCTCCCCATGAGCATAACGCCCAGTGCACAGCACAGTGCTGGGGTGCACGTCAAGCCCACTAATTACTTTGGATCATTTTTTTAAACAAACAATTCTAGCTGATTTTCCTCCCACGATAAGTCATGTCCAGACCCCCACAGCAATGAAAGCTAGCTGCTCCCAGGGCATTTTTCAGACCAGCCGTACATTTGAGGCACCCCCTGAGAAGCATCAAAGCTTTTCCCTCGCATGTTCTGATTTTTCACCTAGACTCAAGACAGCCGGCGCCCTCTTGGCCTTGCCTGCTAACACAACTCCTTTTTGGGTTCAGTCCCAATTGTGAGCCCTCCGAAACGTGGACGCTGCCCTGTGTAATGTCTGCATGTAAACCAGTGCAAAGGAACCCTTTTGAAAGAGGGGCTTCCAAGCATTATTTAATTTTAAAATTAAAACATTTGAAATTGAGCCCCTGTGTGGATGAAGAGCTCGGAAACAGGATTTCCTTCCCGTAAGCAGAAACCACCTTCCCTCCCACACAGAAGCCTGGAGGACCTGACCCATCACCAGCACCTCCAGCATGTTGTGTCGAGTTCTGGGCCCCTCAGTTCAAGGACAGGGAACTGCTGGAGAGAGTCCAGCGTAGGGCTACAAAGATGATTAAGGGAGTGGAGCATCTCCCTTATGAGGAGCGGCTGAGGGAGCTGGGGCTCTTTAGTTTGCAGAAGAGGAGACTGAGGGGAGACCTCATTCATGTTTATAAATATTTAAAGGGTGAGTGTCACGAGGACGGAGCCAGGCTCTTCCCGGTGACAAACAATGATAGGACAAGGGGTAACGGACACAAACTGGAACACAGGAGGTTCCACTTCAATTTGAGAAGAAACTTCTTCTCAGTGAAGGTGACAGAGCACTGGCCCAGGCTGCCCAGAGAGGTTGTGGAGTCTCCTTCTCTGCAGACATTCAAAACCCGCCTGGACGCCTTCCTGTGTAACCTCATCTGGGTGTTCCTGCTCCGGCAGGGGGATTGGACTGGATGAGCTTTTGAGGTCCCTTCCAATCCCTAACGTTCTGGGATTCTGTGATTCTGTGACCCTGCGCTGAGCACAATGCCGCTGTCCCTGGCATGGTTGTTCCTGTTAAAAGCAACCAGGATGATTTTTTTTGACGACGAGCTCTCAAGCCAATTTCCAAAAACCCCCTTCTCCACCATAAAGCTGTTGTCAGGCACAGGCTGCACAGGAGGTGAATGTTTCTGTTTGGTGGAAATCCGTGCATATTGGTAGAAAGGGGAGGGAAAGCCAAAACACTCAGCTAAAAGTCTTTAAACTGTTTGACGATTACTTTTTCCTTCTCCATTCACCCATGAAACAGCAGTTGTGAAAGGGGATGGGGACAGGACCTTTCTCATGATGCTGCAGGAAAATCAGCTGCCAGGAAGAGCCTGACTCATCACTAAATCACAAGAGCCATAATTCTCAGCGTAAGCAAATCTCAAAGACTTGGGTTTCACGGATTTACAAATACATCTGATACAAATCCTGAATTACCCCAGATCCCCCTACCCCTTCCCAGAAATCCTGTTATACTCCATGAACACAAAGAAGAGGGGTTTGCATCTCCAAATCTCAGTTGGGCTGCCCAGTGCCCAAAAGATGCTGGTGGGAGCTGGCTGCAGTTGCAGGCTCCCAGCTCGCTCCTGGAAAGCCCTATCTGCCAGCACTGTCAAAAACCTAGCGCTCGACTAAAATGTACCACCTTCCCTTTGTATCCTTTCCTTTTGCTGTGGTATTCCTCACAACCTGAAGTGTGCATCTGGGCCTGCTGTCTTGCAAGAAGGCATTTTACACTGCTCAAGGGCAGGTGAGCTTCGGCAGCTCAATGGGGAAACTTAACAGGAAAAATCAAACCGGTTTATTCATAGAGCCACTAAACACTTCTACATTCATTGATGAGGAAAGAAAACAGTTGCACAAATTCGTAACACACTAGAAAAAGCCTTTCTTTTTCCATCTAAACAGAATTTACACTGACTGGAAGTAATAAAAGTGCTGGGAAATAATTTTTTTTGCATGTGTCTGCACAGAGCTCTTCTACCTTGAGGTGTTGATAATGTTACCAGGAAAAAGAGCAATCACCTCCATTACACTGCAAGAACATCATGGCTCGGCTTGCACGTCACCTCTCCAGTGTGTGAGCGAGCTCCCCAGCACATGTGCTGCTTGCTCTGCAATCCAGTTTTTGGGAGGAAGAGTGTGGTGCACAGCAGGGTGTGACAAGATCTGTCTTAATGCTCTCCAACCAAAGTCCATCCTCAGAGCAGCACTGCTTGTTTTGGCAAGCCAGCAAAAATTTGGAGCAGGGGATCGTTGCTGGTGTATTGCAGGACCACCTCTGTTGCAGGGCATGGAGATAAGCTTGGGTCCAAGGAGAAGATGCTGCAGCACCCATCAGCTGCACCAGGGACCACCCCATAGCCCTTCAACTCCCGCAGCTGCAGAGACTGGCACAGCTTGGTGCAC
>NW_010172713.1:12032-30209 GCF_000695765.1 Mesitornis unicolor | reverse complement strand
GGAAGATAGTGTTGGAGCCAAACTTTGTTTAGCACTTGAAGATTAAAAACCAAACCTTGCTGGAAGCTTCCCAGTCAGCCAGACTGCCAGCGGCACAGTGACACTGAAGGAGGTCACGAGCTCTCTGTTAAAAGGCTGAACTAATCTGTGATGAGCTAAATGCTGGCACCAGATTCTCTAAACCACCACAGACTGCTTCTTACAGGAGCTCCAGCAGATCAGCTTGGGCAAATGCCAGTTATTTCAGGAACAAGGACAACAAGCGTAGAACCACAGACAAGACCCAGTTTGAGAACCTATATAAATATATATATATATTTCTTAATACTCACTAGGGTGCTAAACGACCCAATTCTACAAGCGCAGCATCCGGGCAGATTTGTGGTCCTTTATTTTCAGAAGGAATCTAAAAAGCGGGGTGGGTTGGTGGTGAGAGGAAGAAAGAGCTTTCAAGTCACATATTCCTCCCTTGAGAGATCTGCACCCTGAAACTCAGGCACAACACTTGTCAGGGGTGGGTTAAGCCAAAGAGACTTCCCAGGAAGCGGGAGGGAGGTGGAGGTGTCAGGGGGCTCTCAAGGAAAGATGCTGGAGCATCCCCCTGCCCTCCCTGTGCCCCAGTCTGGCTTCAATGGGCAGCACTGAAAAATCTGGCAGAAAGCAAAGACGATGTGAGGGGCCATCCCTCCCGGTGTCCCCCTCACCCCGCTCTTGTTTTGGGGTGGCAGCTGCCAGTGCTGCATTGTGGCGGTGCTCAAAGGGGCAGAGACAGCCCTTTCAGAGCCGAGGTCACGAGCGGGGAGGGAGTAGCGCCGACCCAGGGCTCTCCTGAAAGCCCCTAGCCGTGCAGAGAAGAGTCTCGTAAAAGTTGTCCTTCACCATTTGAACCCAGTCTCTCAGGGAGCCTTTGCAAGTGTCCAGGCTGGGTGACACCAAGCCTGGCCAAGCAGTCCTCAAGGCCAAAAACAGGGATGCAAGACCCCCCCCCGGGCAGCTCAGGGGGATGCTACAGTCCTGGTGAGCATCCCAGGGTGAGCATCCTCCTCCATCCTGCCTGCATCCCCATCAACCCGGCACAAGCACAAGCCAACATCCAGCCCCACTCCATTTCCATCGCTGCTTTTGGCCCCAACTGGTGGGAAATGCTCACGGCAAAGCACAAAACACCTCCAGGAGGCTGGGAATACTAAGCTGCAAAGCCCACCCCAGCATATCACAAGTTACATATAATCAGCCAGGAAGAGCAGCTTTGGTGATGAGAAACCTCCTGAGATGATGTGTGCCAGGACCACCTCCCAGCCCGGCAGCTGGAAGGAGAAACTTCCGCTACCAATATTTCCCTCTCCACTTGAAAGGATGTGGATTTAAGCTGCTTCATTTCTGAGATCACCCCCAGCTCCCTTTGACAATGCAAATTTTGTCAATAAAAACCCAACAGCCTGGCAAGCAGGGAGATCAGAGCCGCCTTATTTCTCACAGGAGGAGGAGATTTGTTTGGCAATTAGCCTTTTCCTGGAGAACAATAGTTCAATAAAAGCTTTCCTTTCTTTTAATTTCCCCCTTTTTCCTTTGCCCCCTGCTCCTCCAGTGAATATTTCGGCTCTGAATTTGTATGCAAAGGCTCAGTGCCAAGCTCTCCATTTCACCGCTCCCCATTTCAGCAGTAATCCCCGGGGTGAGACGGGCTCTCCGAGTGTAAAACCGAGGGGGAAGGCAGGCAGGTTTTTCCTCTCTTAAAAGCCTCTTAACCAATTTGGCTTCCCAAACCGGGGTTTCCAAGCCACTCCAGTTCAGCAGCACGGCAATGTCTGCTGTGGGGCCACCACCATAACAAGGACACAAGGAGCTACTGGCTGAGTGCCGGCAGGCTAGTTTTGGGTCACGTTCAAGGTTTGTAGGATTATCCATGCTTAAGGTGAGACTACTGGAACCACTGATGTTCTTGCAGCTCGTGGTGTGTAGCAAGCTGGGGTTTTTTTTCTTTTTAAAAATGGAAACTGGGTGAAGGCGGCTGTAAACAGGAGTCCTTCCTAACAGGGACCCTGATGGGTAGATATCATTAAACTCGTAGTCCAGAAAGTGCCCAAAGCAAACAAAACACACTTGTCAGATCTCTCAGCTAGCCTACCCATCGGCAGTGCTCATTTCCCTTTAAAGATTTTTAAATCCTGATGTTAATCCAGAGTGATTTTTCCCCCTAAAGTAGGAACTTGGGGTTGAGAATTCCTTGATAAATATGTCTGATGGCAGAAATGGCCCACGACCACTTTCCTTCCCGTACGACACTAAATACCTCCCTGTGCTTCAGCAGACAAATGCTGAAAAACAATATATGTGAGCTTGTGTCGGGCACAACATGGTCCCAACAGCTCCAATGTGACACCTGCTCCCAGCTGGCCTGGGAAAAAGCAGCAGTTTTTATCACATTACACTGAAAGACTGCATTTAAACATGATAAAGAAAAGCAGGCGAGCACAGCAGGCGGGACTAATTGGAAGGCTTGATGGTATTTTTTTAATGTAGATGCAACACGATGTAGCTTATGGCAGAAGCCCCGCTTTGACCAGGAGCTTGCACCACCCCATGGACAGCCGGACTTGGGTTTCTCAGAAGAGCTGCTCAAATTCATCACCTGCAATTTGCAGGACCTGGCTTAATGGAGGCACACCATTTTAATTGCCCACCAACAGCAAGGAGCAAGGAAGAGCTCACTCCAAAGCTGGCAGACCCATTGCTGCCAGGGATGGACTGAAGGAAGGTCCCTCTTCCCTGGCAGGAGCATCCACAGGGGAACATCCATCCAGTGGAGATCCCAAGGGCATGCATTTAAAAATCAATAGAGGCTATTTTCATGCTTAATCCAGGAAATATCAGCATCAGCAGCATCAATACAAACCAAAGTTAAACACACCAAGTACATGCACAGGATTTTTATTTCTTCTTTTGTGCACTGATAACCCAATCTGTTTCTCCCTAGACACTCTGAAGTCCAAACAGGGCATCTGTAGCACCCCTATTGCTTCAGGCATCCTGCCCGCCTCAATCTCTACATGCTGCCTAAAAAATGAGCCGCTCCAGTGAGGAAATCACCCTCGAAGATGCAGTATCGCAGCGACAGCGGCCACCTCCCCATCAGGGCTACAAACAGAAGTGGATTTCTCTTCTTTGCAGTTTTCACACTGCACCAGCCAAAAATTGCAATACAAGCTTCCCATCCCTGTAGGTATTTATACAATGATCTCCCTTTTCAATAAAAAAACCAAACAACTCAGCCTCACAATTGCAAAGAACTGCTTGAAAAAGTGACCCAAGGTGGTCCCGAGGGGCTCACACAACCTGAGAGAAGATAACTGTGTTTGAAGTTTTTCATTTAATCTCATCTGCTGCAGGAGAACAGCCTGGGTGTTCACATATTTGGGACTAGCCATAGTCAAGACGCACCCACAAACCTTTCCAGCCAGCACCACAGGAATGACATGGGTTCAGAAGGCCACAGTGTCACCTGTTTGTGTTGGGGTACAGCGCCATGCTCTGCCCTCAACCATCCACCAGCTCCCTCCTGCACACCCACTGCTGTCTCTGCAGAGATGCTCCATGCATCAACACCATCACATCGCTCACCTTCCTGAGTCTTGGACCAGTCCTCGATGCTGCTGGCCCTTTCCAAGCTCACAGCGCCTTGCAGATGACTTCTTGCTTGGCGTTGGGAGTACAGCACTCTGGCCAGCAAAGTGAAATTACTTCTCCCCATCAACACCAGTCTGGTTCACTCACAATCTGAGCAATGGAGAACTTCACCTCTTTGAGGGTTCCCAAGTCCTGGTGGTGGCAGGGTCTTGCAGAGGTCTTCACAGCTGCTGCCTTTGTGACATTGTTTCAAAGTTCATCTCCTTTCCTGGTGGCAGAGTGATGTATTTGACTGACATCAGGTCTGCTCAGCTCTCCAGGGAGAAAGTGCATCCCCAACACCTCAAAACACCCCCCCATTGCTTCAGCAGCTTTGAAACAGCTCTAGCAGCAGAGGTTGCAACTGAGCTTGCTGAGAGGAGCCCCTCAGAGCTGCAGCTTTCCACTGGCCACCTCACCCGATCCTTCAACACAGCCCAGACCACACCGTTGATAAGGAAACGGGCCCCAGCAGTTTGAAGCTCAGTGAGCTGAGCCCTATTCCTCGATTTGTGCTTCCTCATGACCATGTTACAAGGCTCACCAGCCAGTCAAGCCAAGGCTTCCAGTGAGGCGAGCCACGTTCATCGGGCTCCCTAAGTGGCTACACAGAGCCTCGACAACAAAAAAACAAAGCCAAGCCACTGGCTCAGGGGCTGCAACGCCAGAGCATTTCTGCTGAGACACCTAAGGTCCCACTGCTCTACGCTTTGCCACGAGATGAAGGTGGCCACTCTTAGCCCTTAACACACACACATCCATCTCAAACCCTCCTGACAATGGAGCAAGGACATCCAGAACCTCTACCATCCAGCACCTCCATCTCAAACCCCTTCCTACAATGGGGAGCCTGCAGGTTTGCTGTCCAACCACTCCACTAAATCTTGAAAAACATTTTCCTCCATGTCTAACCTCGCTAGCCCACAGCTCCAAATTAACGCTACAGTTTGGATGCCCTAAACATATACAGATTAAATGACTCAAAGAGAGAGTAACCCTGAGATCATCCACAATCAGTGGACTGTCCACAGGGAAGGAAATAAAATAGTTTTTGGAAAACAATTCTTCATAGCATTTTCCAGCACAAGACCTGTAACACTGCAGCGAAAGCTTGAAAAGCTGCACCCTGGATTTAGGTACCCAAAAACTCCAGATTCACTCCACTGCTGCCAGAGATGCCACAGGAGGAGACAGCACCCTGAAACAACTGCCTCTAAGATAAAAACTTTCAAAACCCCATTAATCCAGGTTTTTAGAGCTGGCAAGAGCTATCCATGCCCATTGACTGCAACACAAGCCGTGAGAGCAGGAGAAGGGGAGGAAAAGCATCTTCCAGGCAGTCACAGGCACTTTTTTTCTCAGCTAAGTGCCTCGTGAGGGGAGCAACCCATGCATCAACAGGAGCGCTTGAAGCATGCCAGCACTTTATAAATTCACTTTCAGTAGATTTACCAACATGTCATATGGAGAAAGAATGCGTGCTATGCAAATCCAGCCCCAGACTGCTCCCTGCCTAATCTAGCTTTAGATTCAAATGCTTATTATTACCATGGTGTCTAATCGGGTAATGCGTAATAGCCAGGTTTAGTTCAGGCTCCCAGTACTTCAGCTGTACTAAGGCACCAAATGAAAAAAATAATTTAAAAGAAAGAGGAAAACAAAAAGCAAAACCCTAACACTGCAGAGAATTAAAGCTCTGGTGGAAAGCAGAGAACAAAAAACAGGTGTGCAAAGAACTATTGACACCTATCAGTAAAAGCCAGGCAGATATGCAAACATTTGGCAGCTCCTCAAGAACACAGTGAACATTGAGTCCTGCTGGCACCTCATTGTATCCCTGCTGGGAAGTAGGTGGCTTCTGGGGTCTCTCTCTTCCCTCAGTGAGATGTGAGGTGATGCAAGGATCTCACACTCCCATGTAGGACCCAGAAAGCTGTAAGCAGCACTGAGCACAGTAGGGTCACACTAGAACCTCCAGGCTACAAAGCACCTTATGGATGCTCTGGACACCCATGAACCTGGGCAACACTTCCAGAGCCTGGGCAACACGTGCCAACCAGGAGGGAGGTTTGGGGAGGAAGGCGGTCCCTTACTGCAGCAGAACACAGGGACCATGGGAATGCCATTTCCAGAGGCCACTGTCTCCCTGTTTGCTGGCACCAGTCACACAGCAAGGCTCACACCATGACCAAGGCCATCTCTGCCCTTAAGGGACAAGGTGATTCATTCAGCTCTTAGGTTTGCCAAATACTCGGTCTGTCCAAGCCATAGCCAACCCTAATACCTCCAAGATACAACCCAGATGCCAACCTTTCTCCTCCACCGTGCGGCTACAATTCAGCCACTGTGCACCAGAAATAACCCTGGGGCAGGGACACAGGACCCACCATGCAGGCATGACAGGTCCTCCTCTTCATCTTCTGCTCACCGGCCATGAGGCTTTCCAGAGATGGAAGACAGTGAGGTTTTCAACACCAACATCCAGCTCCCACCTTCATGACACGAAATCCCAGCAGCTTGTTCTCCCCTGCCTCCACAATGCTGAATGGCACGCAGACCTGCAACCAGCTCCAGCAAAGGCTCAAGACATGGAAACGTTGCTACCATAGCCTCTGAAGACCCTACAAGACTGTGTTGACCCTGCTAAGCTACAGAAACCACACTCGATGGGGAAAGCAGCGCTAGGAATACCAACAGCAACAAAGATGGGATTTCCCTCTGTGAACACAAGCAATAGAAGCTACATTTATATTAGAGCTGCAAGATGAGCTTACATTTACTTGACATCAGAAAATTTCCGTAGGCTGTAGAGGCCTGGGCCATAGAAACACTGTAACTGCCTCAGTTGACCAAAATGGGACAAAAAACAAAGAGGATAGTCAAAATCTGGGAGAGGGCACATGATGGGAGGCATGCAGTTGTGATACAGAAAGCAACATTTAGCGCTTGGGAAAAAAAACCTGGCAGTGGAGTAAAGAAGATAAAGGCGGCACTGAACACAGCAAACTGGACTGGAGACAGAGAAATTTTAACCAATCATATATTAGCTTAGCTGGGGTGGGTAGAGCGTGCAAGATATATGCAGCCACTTAGGAGTCAGATAGACGCGTGCATAGAATGCTGGAAATGTATAAAAATCATGCTTTGTGTGTAATAAATCGGCTATCAGAGCATCATATCGGTGTGCTGTAGTCCGTTTCCTCGCATGGACACCAACAGTAGGCAAACATCTCCCCCTACAACACCTACGCGTCTGTGCAGAGCCAGGCAGCGTGGGCTCTCTGGTGTCTCGTAACGTGGTAAATCCAACTAAAGCACTCTTTATGGCTTAGATGTTCATAGTATTTACATGCATTCTCTGGTGTCCAATAGAGACTGGATTTTCATTGCATCCATTCCCTTAATAAAAAACCTCCACAACACCCTTCTAGCCCGATACGTGTTTTGACAAAGCTCACAGCAGCTCCACATGTTTGAGATGAAAATCAACCTGGAAGAGAGGACAAAACCAGCCAATGGACTGGATGAATTGTCAGTGACAGGGGAGGAGGAACAGATGGACAGACCAACTTTAAAGCTTCCTTTCATTAGGAAACCAAGCTAAAATCACAGGGTAACTTTCAGTGATGCACATTATTACTGTGGGAAGTGAGGCAGCTGATATTCTGGCTCTCAGGCATGTGTGCTCTGTGCCTCATCATTTACTGAATGAACATTCAAATGCTTCAAAAGGAGGAGGAAAACAAACCCAGCGAAACAAGCAGCTGCAGCTTGCAGTGTTTTCATAAGCCTGGTCAAAGACTGAGCCAGATCTACCAGCGCCTACGTTGCTGCCTGGCTGTGTGGGCTGGGCTCTGCACCTCCTCAGCTCGTGCTCCAGTGCCTGGAGCTGGTCTGGGGGACTTTTTATCTTGCTCTTGTAGCCGAAATGACAGCAGGGATGGTTAAATGAGGTGGGAAGAACCCCTTTCCCACGCAGCCCAGCCCATGGTGCCGAGGGAAGAAAGCTTTTTGAAACTCTCCACTTAAGGACATGGATGGGGATGCTAGGGATGGGGTAGTCCTGCCCAGCATTGAAGGAGCAACACAAGTAGCATCTACCTGGCCATGGGGACTAAATACCCCAGCAAAGTCACACTCATTTGTGAGCCAAAAAAAGAAAGAGTTCACATTCCTGCATTTACAGCCACTACCGCTTCTGGAGCTCTGTCTACAAGGGCAGGGTCATTCCCAGCGATGACAGTGAAGAGGTCCTTCCTCCCACCATGACACAGGGACTCACGCATATTTCCAGGGAGAAAAAAAGTATTTCAGAGCCTCAGCAACTGCATTTCTGGAGCTGTGAATAATACACATGCAAAAAGCATGGTTTGCTTATGATAGCCCAGCATGGCAGCCCACTTGAGATGTAAAAATAATTTAATGAATAAGTATATTTAGATTTATAACCTCACAGCAGCTTTATTTATAGGGATGCCAATCACTTTTACAGAGATATAAAACTAACTGGCAGAATGCCTTAGACTATATCCAGAAACCCATCTGTAACAAATCTAAGCCGTGATAGCTCTGCATACGTTTGGCCAAACAATAACTCTAATGCCAGCCATCTTGACTTTAAATGTACAGATGGGCTGGGGGGGGCTTGCCAAGCCCACCACACGGCCAAAAATGGATGAATTTTACTGTTACCTCCTATAAACTGGTTGGGGAAAGGACAAGATGAAGGAAAACCAGTCACCATCTGGGCTGTGTGGATGCTAATACCAATGCAATGCTGGCTGGAGAGCAAGCCAGCATCCTGCTGGCTACAGGTGAACCTCTTCCAAAACCTTTCATCACTGAAATGGGGAGCTATAAGAGAGGAAAAAAGACCCACTGGAGCTCTGCAGCACCTTTAAAAGGTCAGAGCATTAAGCTAGGGCTCTTGTGTATAGTTTTTTCCATCCATCACTCAAGACACAAACCTTTATCTAAACCTGCTGATGTCAAGGGAAGAGGTCACCATTGATTTCCATGGGGCTTGTGCTGCAGCATCCCAAACTACAGGGGTGGGTCTGGGGGCTTCCTGTTGCTGCTCCTCCAGCTCAGGCGGGGACCACCTGGAGAGCTGAAAAGTCGGATCTAATTCACAAGAAACAAAGAAAAAGCTGCTCTTTGTCCCAGTGGTGTGTCTGAGGTCAGGGTGTCTCAGAAATGGGGAAAACGGAGAAGGCTCCATGTCAAATACAGATCATGGCTCCATGCATCTCATCCATGAAAGCTGCAGTATTTTGGCAAATGCCAAGGTGGAAAAGGTTACTCTGGAATATTGCTTTGAATAGCTCTGGGAACAAACCCAGCATTAATTTTCAACACTTACTCAACAAATTATTTGAATAAACACAGGGAGGCTTGCGCGCACATACTGACAGCATTATTTGTTAGGTTTTTGCCTCTGCTCCTTAGATAACTTATGAGAAAACAACTCCCAGCACACATGATCACCTTCCAGTTTGATGCATAGATTCAACTGGCCCTGTCTTGGGGACAAGGTAACCTCTCAAGACCCCTTCCACCCCAATTTTAATACCATTTTACACCACAAACTGTTTGCACACTGGCATTTGCTCTGATTCATTCCTGGAAATAAATACATCTAAAAAAAGTAATTGATTGGAAGAAAAAAAACAGAAACCCAACAGCAGTTCCCTCTCTCAAGGACAAAGCAAAGGAAAACAACCAGACGCAGAGCTACAACATCCTCAATCCAAATGTTTTCTAAAACATTTGCAAATGTTTTCCAAAGCTTCCAGCTGAAGCTTTCACAGTGAGGCTGCAACTCCACCAAAGCCTTGGGCTACGGTTGCAGCCCGTGACATTATTTGAGTGCAGCATCAACCAAGGAGACGATCGGTGATGACTCCTCCAACAACACACCTGCCAAAACACAGTTTTGAAGAAAAACTGCCTCTGCTTTCTCAATGGGGCATCTTCCAACGTGATGGAGCTCGATTGCTACGGGGGCTTTCAGGAAGAGGGAGTCAGTGAATGAACGTGGTCAGATGTCCTCACCTTCAGGGCAGGCTTTTGAGTTTATTCCAAGCACCTTAGGAACCACTCCTCTGCCTCTAATACTTCGTAATTATGGAAAATAATAAACTAAATAATAAAATAATAAAATTATTTTTAAAAATTATTGCAAAAAAACCATCTGTGGAACGTAAAGAGAAAAACATACAGTTTCTACACTTAAGCAAGAAATGCTGAAGTTCTGTGCAAACACTAACAAAAGTGGACACTTATATTTATTACACAGCCCAAACTGAGACGGCTGTGGGAGATGCAGGTCTGAGCAGCTGACCCCAACCGCAGCAGCTGGAGGGCAAACAGCCAGGTCTCAGCAGTGCTCAGTGCAAGAACCAACCGCTATGGGGACCGCGGGCTGGCACACAGCAGGTCCCCGTCCCCAGCCTCCTCGCCCCACTGCTGATGCGACAGCTTCCACCCATGCCAGTGGCCCCATCAGAAATGGCAGTGCCCACAAAGCAGACTCTTAGAGGTCTTCCAAAGTCCAAAGCTGATCTCCAACTCTTTCAACTTGCTTCTGGACACAATCAAAACCCAAAGCAGGCTCCTTTCTGAAGGAGCCCTCCTATCAACTGTATGCAGGCTTTTGATTAGACCTTTTGTAGAGTTAAAAAAAAAGCCTTGCTTGAGGATGATAAAGTCTAGACACTACAATATCTTTTCCAGCTGATCCAGCAAACCTAAAATGCCCTCCCTTGATCTCGGACTGCCACGATCAAAGCTGTTATCCCATTTGGAGCCCTTCTGAAACTTTAGCTTCCAAATGTGCAAGTTATTTTTAAAATCTAAACCAAGCCAAGCCTCCTGTTTGGAGTTTTATGAGGAAAGCGGAGTGTGTGCTCCTTCCAAACCTTCTCCCCTGCCACATCTGGAAGTGGCTGGTGGGCACATGGTGCAGGGAGAGAGCAAGGAAGCAGCCTCAGTCTTGGGGGCACCTCAGTGGTACCCGGTGGACACGGTCTGCTTGTGCGGGGGAGCACAGCTGGTCCTCTCAGGGGGGCTGTGGTGAGTGGGAATATTCTCCATCTTTGACTGAGATAAAGGCTTTTGGAGAGCAAACATCCTCTGCATCCCAATCCGTAGGACCTGGGTCTGCCTCTGGCATCCTCCATCACAGGGCTGTGTTATTGTGGGGGCCAAGAAAAGGAAACAGCATGAAATACCTTCATTTTCTACAGGAATTAAATAAAACTAAGTGTTACGGGTTTCCTTTACCAAGTAGCAGGACACCCAAGCGTGCAAAGAACAGCCAGTTCTGCACCAAAGGACAACTGGGGAAGTAAGATATTCCAGGAAAAAATCATCTTCCAGTTTCAAGGAGGAGTATTTCAGGTGGCTGAAAGGAAAAAAGAAACACACAGCCCTGCAAAAGCATAGGAAAGCCAAAGGGCCATCGGCTCTGCCGTAAGTGGGATGTTCAAAGAGATGTGATGGAAGACCAATCAGCCCATCCCAGATCATCTGGTGCTATGAGGTGACTGCCAAACCCTCTGGCATGCAGTGACCAGTTCCTGTGGTCAGTTCTGATGGCCAAGGCTCGCAGAGGCCAGGCTGGGGGGAGTCAAAGGATGAGCAATCCAGAGTGACAAGGAGCTTGGGGATAACTGGAAAGACTTTTTGAAAGCATGTGGCCACCAAGCTGCACCTCCCATGTCCCAAGGCAAACCTGCAATGGGGACATTCATCAAAGAGAGACGGGGACAGGCAGTGACTCCCACCAAAGAAAGGAGCAGAGAGCCACATGGAGCATTCACATGCTCCAAAGCTATTTAAAAGCCAAATTCAGGTTCCTAGTGAATGCTTCCTTTAACTGAGCAGCTTCTAAAGTACAAGACAAAGAAGCCACAGTATCTTCCTTTTCTCCCAGCATTCACCTCCATGGTGCTGCCTGCTTTCATTCCTCTCCATGCTTTCACCTTCCTCAACTCTCAGCAGCTCTGCTCCTCCTCTCCACCTCTCTCTCCTCCAGACCAAGCCAATCTGTGAGAAGCTGAGTGGAGTGGGCAGGCACGTGCCAGGAGGATGGGGATTAGAGACCTGCCACCCCTCTAGCATCCTTCGCTGCGGCTGGATGTGTCCTGCTGGGCAGGAGCAATGGCAGCGCTGCACATCACACATCCCCAGCACTTCAGGAAGTGTCATCTGAACCTCCACTAGCTTTCCAGCTGGGTAAACGTCAAAGAAAGTATCAGGTTGACAGCCTTCCTTAAGAATATTCCATCAAATCAGACTTTTCCCACCCCTGTGCACACCGGAGCAGAAAAAGTAAGGACCACCAGAAACCTGGCGCCGGCTGTGACAGCTGCCATGTCGGTCCCAGAGAGGACAGCGGATTTGCCAGCATCTCCCCAAAATGTTGCTTGGGAGCTGGGTGAGGTGGACAGGATGTGGGAAACCTGCCCAGCTTCAGCTCTGCTGTGGCACAGAGTCTGACACGTGCCCCAACGCAGCGAACCCCAACAAATGCAGAGGAGATGGACTTCAACCTCAGTCTCCATGCAAGCATGTTTTGCTGGGTCCCCTGAAGCCACCAAAGCCCCACAGGTCCCGATGGCCTCACCTTGCACTCACCCTGGCCCCTTCCCTCTAATAAGCTCCTCCTGGGGAAGGAGACAAAAGCCCTTGTTTTGCATCTGTAATCCCCAAGAAGGGCTGACACAAAGTTACTGACCTTGAAAATTCACGGTCCCCATCACACAGGAGAGCTGATGGCAATGGCTGCTTCTGGATTTAAAAGGATCTAAACCCATCACGGAGGCAGCGCGCACTCCGAACCCTTGCCCCAGAGTTGGCACACCTGACATGATAAATGAGGTGGCGAGGGCAGCCGAGGAGCCAGCATCCTGGCACACAACCCCTACCCACTCCAGCTGGGGAAGAAACAGAAACTAAGGGGAAAAAAACTGCAGGCTCACACTGCCATCAGCACAGCAGCCGCCCTCGGCTGCTCTCTGCAGTAAATACTGAAGGGAAAATATCATGCGATTCATTTAGGCGCCAAGCACGAAGCAGGGGTGGGTACTACACCACTCCTGTCTCACTGTGGGGCTTTCCAGCCATTCCGTCCTCTTCTGCAGTGTTTTGCTGCATCTTTCTCATCCCCCATGTTAGGGAGAGGGAAAATATGTACATCACCCACTTCCCTTCCCAAACCAAACATGCAAATACAGGCTCAAAATCAACCCAGTATCCAATCCTGGCAAACTTATAGTGGTATTCTACTTCCAGGCAGAACTGTGATTTTTATAAGGGATATCACCAGGTTAAGGAGTAAAAGGCGTAACTGTGCAAGTGAAAGCAAAAGCCCTTTTTTTCTGCAAAGCCACTTTTTTCCCTCCTCTTCCTGAAATGCCAGGGACTAACACAGCTCTTGCCAGTTCAGTGGGGTATACACGCAGGCTTGGCTGAAAGCAACCTCATTAAACTGGCTGGGTCATTAAGCACCAATCCAAACACGCAGTCCTCTGATCACCGCATGATGGGCTGGGAACCAAAGGCAGCTCCTCGCAATTAAACCCGTGACAATCAGGAAAAATCCTTATAAACCCCACCAAGAACAATCCACCAACACCACCCCCACCCTCCTCCCGTCTTTTTTTTTTTTACTTACATAAGCAGCATGACAGGTAACTTGGAGAAAATCAGATGTTTAATGATTAAGCGACACTTAGGCAGCGCTCTGGAAGATAAATACGCCCTTTGGAAACCCTGCAACAAAAACAGAAGGCATAAACAGACAGTAACTAATTATTCTGATTACATCTTGGAAGACCTGAAATACCCGACTGCAGCAGAACAAAGCTGGTGTGCGCTGGGGCTGTTCGCAAAAATAAGTCACACCCTTTTTCAAAAGAATTCACCCAAATAAACGGTAGGTGGATCTCAGTTGTTTTTGTTTGCCTGCGTGTTTCTTAAGGTCTCGGTTGATAGGAAATCTCTGCTGCACCCCGGAGGGATCCCGTCGTCTTCAGCTAAAATTAGACTTGAAGGAAAGCAGACCAAGGTGAGCGTCTCCAACCCAGGCCAGCACGCTTGAGGAGCGGCGCGTTGGGGTTTTTCCTCCCCTCCCATCACAACCAAAAAGAGACGTTTTTTTGGATTAAAGGGTATGAATGAAAAGAAATAAATAAGGCGTGCCTTGAGTGAGAAGGGAGGGGACAGCAGGTCTACCCCACTGCCAGGCTCACAGTGACCCAAGCGGGGCCTGGAATACAGGGAGGTGAGGATGCAGCTGAGCCATGGGGATGGGATGGGGTGGGGTGGGGTGGCTCAACCTAGTGATGAGAGGAACCAGCAAAGCCCAGCAGCAGCAGCTCACCCACCACCATGGATGCAGAGTAAAGCACCTGCTTTATTGTGGTCCATGACACCAGCGCCAGGAGCCTCTGTTACAGTAGACAGCCAAGACAAGGGGATGTGCTCAGTAGCTGTTCCCCTGCTCCCCTGGCCTTGGAGGAAAATCATCGCTTTCCTCCTCCCCTTCTCTCTGCCCTCCCTCCACCACATTAAATGTCAGTAGAGCTCAGGGGAATATTTAATCTCAAACCTCAGTAATCAATCAGTTCACCCTCACACATGAGGAAGAGTCACAGCAGTGAAAACAAAATCCCATTTCTTCCCAGCAATATGATGTTTTAATTACATACGTAATATTTCCCTTTTAACATAAATACTGAACAGACTCAGGTGGGGAAGGACACAGTGCCAGAGAAGAACATGGGGACAAGGGTGGGGGGAAAGGGAGGAGAAACCATCCTGGCAATTATTTTGAATGACAATTTTACCTGGTTGCTCCAGGCTGCCATTGGCACAGTGATGTTTTGACCTCCCAGAGGATGGGCAGCAGTGTGGCGATACACTGGTTTTATCCCAACACACCAGCAAGCGTGCAGGAAAATGGGGACAGCAAACGCACAATGGACACAAGTGGAAAGGTTCAGGCCATACTGTGACACCAATAACAGCAAGTTTGGGCAATTCTGGGACAGTTCCCTGTAAACACTTGTTTTTTTCCCCAAGTGCAAGCATGGCCGGACCAGCAGGACCATCAGATGGCTGTGAGCAACATCCCTCCTTCACTCAACCAGAGCAGTCCCAAGTAAGCACAGCTCACAACCAGCTATGTTAAAATATATACTTATTTTTGTTTAAATACAAACACACGCACAGACGTTTCTCGCACATAACAACAAAAGAGGGGACACCCCGCTGATACCCCGTGTGCAGCTCAGCTGCTCTCTGCAGCGACAGAGGAAATGAGAAGCAGAGAGCAGGCACGCACCTGCTTTGGCTCTGGAAACGCTTCTGGACTTTCCCGGTTTTCCCAAGCAAAACATCCCAAACAGGGTTATCTTTGCCTTCTTTCTATGTAGCAGAGCTGGGGTTTTGAACACTCTTTTTTTCAGGCAGATCCCATGGCAGGCTTCATAAACACGAACGCATCACTTTCAAAAGATGTGCACTCCTTGGCTCACAAAGAGTAGTCTTTTGGAAAGGGAGGTGGCACGATGCAACAGGAATTTTTCAATTTCTGTCAACAGGAAACATCACGCAGAGATCTGCAGTGGAAATCTACCTGTAACCGAGATTTCTGCACTGTGGTCTCCTTCCAAAGGCCAAAGCTCCCTCTCCTCCTTTAATTTTTGGCTTCAAATTCCCCAAGACCTTCAACACTAGGAATTGTTTGGCACAAGGGACAAATTCCTCAAGCTACACAGGCATACCTAGAGAAACTACTGTGCTCACACACTCCCTAACTTCTTTAGTGCACATTGGGAGACACACAATCGAGAGGGACTGGGCACCATCAGCCACCCGCAGCGTGTTCCCAGAGGATCCAGCCGTATCCGCATCCTCTCCCAAAGAGCAGTACTGCACAGTGCGATTCAGGACAGAGACGCTCAGTGCAGTATCTAGAGCAAATTAAGCCTCCCAGGCAAAGCAGCAAGCATGGATTTATTGATTCATGGAAAATGTCCTTATAAATTACTTCATTCAGATCAACGGGACAAGACAAAATGAGGGCTAGCCTCAGCAGTAAGAGGCTGCAGTGCTATCATGTCAGTCTCACACTCCAGGAGAAACCACGCTTTTCGAGCAGACGCTTCTAATGGGGCTTCAGGTTGGCTGGAGGGTGAAGCACAGGTGGTCAGTACAGATCAAGTGTCTGGTCTGAAAGAGTGATTTCTCCTGGAGTATGGGACTCCCAAGCATTGCAGACTGGTTTTAAACTAAAAGAGCCTGGTTTTAAACTAAAAGAGGGCAGATTCAGATTAGATATAAGGACAAAATTTTTTATGACGAGGGTGGTAAAACAGTGGACCAGGTTGCTCAGAGAGGTGGTAGATGCCCCGTCCCTGGAAGCATTCAAGGTCAGGTTGGACAGGGCTCTCAGCAATCTGATCTAGCTAAAGATGTCCTTGCTCACTGCAGGGGGTTGGACTGGATGGCCTTTAGAGTTTCTTTCCAACCCAAATCCTATGAAAAATGAATAAATACATGGCCGCACCTGTGCCTTATTCTGGATAGCAGTCACCCAGCTTTGGCTTACAGATACAGACTTTTTGCTAGACCAAAGAGCTGCTGGATGCCCACCATCACCCCCTGATAAAGCGATATACACTTACATTGTTTAGCTTCTTGATGAAAAGGCAAGAAGATTGCTCATGTTCCCCCAGCATGAAGCATTTCCTCAGCTTTTATGCACATGCAGCACTTCCCTGCTTCCTCACCAGTCAAATGAGCTCCATCAAATAACACAGGCAGGGCCAGGCTCTGCTATTCCACCATGGGCTCAGCAACAGCCTTGCTCCCAAACTGCCTGCAGCTGATCACAGTTCCAACCACTTTCCATGGCTCCAAATCGCCTCCTGGGATCACTTCCCAGCATCCCCATCTTTAGATTGTCTCCTAGTTTTTAAAACAGGTGCTAATTTGAGACCTACTTTTAAAAACCATCAGTAAAGATGCTGAGTCACGTCGGATGCCTCCAGGATGGTACCTGCAGAGGTCTTCTGGGAATGCCTCCGCCTCATGCAAACTCCCCTGCTGGTAACATTAAAACTACAATTATCTCTGCAGCTTTATAAAGGTACCGCATCTCTGGCAGCAATCTGAGGCAGGGACTCCCAGCAGTGATGAGTTCGGGCACCCACAGCTGTGTTTGCCATCCCCATCGCTTGCAGTCACCCACGCCTCGCTATGCTGCCTCACCCGTTCCCCAGAACACACCCAATCCCCCCGGCACCGATTAGTATTTTGATAAACGACATGTCTTGTCATATCTATTCACTTAACTCGACATCGAGGGGTTGCCATTCCCACGTGCATTGGCTTTGTGGAATAAAACACTAATGGGTTTCACATCCGTGATGTGACACCCTCCCCGCTCCCAACCCCAGGGCATGGCTTCCGGCTCTGCAGCATCCTTCAGGTTCCAGCATCCTTCTGCCTCAGGGACCAGGAACTGGACTACCTGCCTCTGCCCCACTATTTGTGGGTGTTGGAGAGAATCACAGTGTCACAGCATGGTTGGGGTTGGAAGGGACCTCTGGAGATCACCCAACGCCCTGCTAGAGTAGGATCACCCAGAGAAGATCACACAGGATCGCATCCAGGCAGGTTTGAATGCCTCCAGAGACATAGATTCCACAGCCTCTCTGGGCAGCCTGGTCCAGGGCCCTGGTACCCTCAGAAACGAAGATTTTCCTTATGTTGAGGTTGAACCTCCCGTGTACTGGTCTCTGACCATTGCCCCTTGTCCTGTTGCTGGGCACTACTGCAAGAGTCTGACCCCATCCTCCTGACACCCACTCTTTAGATATTTGTAAATATTAACGAGATCCCACCTCAATCTCAGAAAACAGCTCTTTATACAATGAGAACTTTTTAAAAAATCAATGGATTTATATCACTGCAGCATTTGCAAATATCCCCTTACAGCAGGGGGACTGTGCACAGCACCAGGGAGCATCCGACAAGCTCTGCTCTCAAGACACCAGGATAGCACTGACCGCCCTGCCCCTGGAAAGCAACTCTCTGCTTCTCTTAACTAACAAACTGCAGAAGCTGAGAAGTTGATCTTTCAAGGGTAAAGCTGATTTCCCCTACTTTTATTGAAAATTTGCCTCCCCTCTCCAACTGTAAGCCAAACCAGGGATAAAGCAGGTCAGTGGCTCCTTCTTTTAGGTCATAATTATATATATATAAATATATTTTTTAAAAAACTAAAGGGAAACTCATTGACTTAAACACATTGATCAGCTTAATTAACCCTCTCCAGGAGTTTTGGGTTTTTTTTAAATAACAGAAGCAATCAATCATCCCATGGAGTGCAACCACCCATTTCCTCCGAAGCGCTCACTTCCATCTGCGTCTGAAGCAATCTCGGCTTCTCCCGGGGTGCAGGAGCAGGAGGGCAGCGGGCCAGCACAGCACACGACG
>NW_010172713.1:354-11987 GCF_000695765.1 Mesitornis unicolor | reverse complement strand
CACACAGGCAGATAAGGTGGTTAAATCCAGCTGCTCAAGGATAAGCTAGTCACATACTGCAGATAAGCAAATATAGCAGTTTGCCAGCCTACAGCAAATACTGGCACAAGTCCCTTGCATTACTGGGTATTTAACTCAGAAACTGCCAATACTGAGGACACTGAAGCCGTATTTCATTAAAGCTCTCCTGATGAACTGCTTTCTTGGCTATTTTGAAGCGTGCAATAGAGAAAGTTGAAAAGATAAAGTGACTCTTGGCTTTGAGGCTGGCACTCTGGAGAAGATGCTGCAGAACTTTTTACCTGTTGTGACTTTTTGGTCTTTCGAGGACTCTCGTGGGGCCACATGTCTGAGATGCTGTCACATAAGACAAACCTCAGGAGATGAAGCCACCAGAGACCTACCCAGCAGCTCCGGAAGAGCATCAGCACAGACAGACCGGGGTGCAAACAGGTGGCCCCCAACACACACAGGGCCCCAACTTGCTGATCACAGGCACCTAAATTCCCAGGTGGCACATCTGGATCAATGCATTAAATTTCCCTGTTGGCATTTAATGTCCTTTTTGCCTTCCAAGACTAAAACTTCCAATTGCTTCTCAAGCTGACCAACAGCTTTTTGCTCTTTTGCAGCCAGAAATACTGAACTGCTGCCTCTGGGAGTTCTGCAAAGCTGGAGAGGGCCCTTTTCTCTGTCCTAAAGCCACCAGCCATGCCCAGGCAGCTGCAGCACAGCCACTAAACTTTAAAACCTGTTAGACGATGGAAATGTTATGGCTATACTGCAAGACCTAGCACTTCCAAAGTCTGCATTGCTCAAAACCCCAGAGCCAGAGATCTCCACGCTTCTGCCTATCAAGCATCCTGCACTTCAGCCGTGGTCCAGACACGGGTTAGCAAGAGAAAGCAAGGCAGGTCTCAGCCATGGGATGCCTCATCCTGCGCTCCTCCCAGCAACATTAGCATGTTTTGCATAATCAAAATGGGAGTCAGCCTCTGTAACCACAACTCGAAAGGTATATTTAATTCAACTAGAAGACAAAGGAGACCAGGTTCACCACAGATGAAATTAGCTGAGCCTGCTTACACCAGGAGCTCCCGTTGGCCATTGACCATGCGTCCCACGTTACTTATTCCTTCTAGCTCCACAATTGAGTGGTTCCTCAAGGAAGAATGGACCTGCTCTGTCAAAGCTCTAGAAAGGAAACTACATGGCAAAGAGGCGGCAGAGTGGGTTCAACAGGTTCCCAAAGCCTTGGGTAGGGCATAGTCTCACAAGGGTTTGCATCATCCGTCTAGATTATGGAGCCACAGCACAGGACAAGGTGAGGTAACCTGCGTGGTGCTGCACCTCATTCATCCCAAGGGGAGGAGGAGGAGGATGAGGGACAACAGGGGAACACCTGAAAACAGCCCAGAGCCCAGCTCCAGTGTGTCCCTTGCACCTCAGTACAGTATGGGAGGAGGGTGAGGATGTTTCCCTCATGATCTTCAGGACCTTTGCTTCAGATCTGCCTCCTGGGATAATACTCATTTTTCCTGCCTAATTTCCACCGATAACATTTCATCCCCATCTCCTCCGCTGCAGTCTCATGCAACTCAAAGATGTGACCAAAGACATGGTTATTTTTACATTTTCCTCCCAGGAGGTGGTGTCTCCACAGGGCACGGCT
The DNA here is from genome assembly GCF_000695765.1 of Mesitornis unicolor. Lineage (NCBI taxonomy): Eukaryota > Metazoa > Chordata > Aves > Mesitornithiformes > Mesitornithidae > Mesitornis > Mesitornis unicolor. The sequence continues at coordinate 10,315 of NW_010172713.1, read as the reverse complement.
GCCACACCACATCAGATCACTGTACCGCACCGGCTCAGCCCCACAAAAGCAGGACGGAGTCTGGGGGAGACCCTGTCCCACTGGTGCTAAAACTCCCCAGCTTTTCAGTCAAAGGCATCCCATAAAGCAAAACAGTCCCAGCCCTACAGGTAGCAAGTGCAGTCCCACCCAACCTCTCCAAGCCCCTCACTTAAGCACCAAAACCCTCTTCCAAGTCATCCCAGTTTGGGATTTTCCTAAGGCTTTTGCATTTGTTGTGGAACCCAGTGAGGCACTTGCCTCACCTGGATGTAGGTCTTTATGGATCCAGGACTTCCAAGCTGACCCAAATTTCAACCCCTAACAGGGAGGGACTGGGTTTGGCCATGCCAAGATGTTGAGGTCCACAAGATGACCATCCTCCTCAGTGTGCCGTGTGGGCTTCAGCATGACATGAGGCTGTGCATTGCTTGCCTATGATTATTTTACAAATAAAGGTGACCATAAAGCATGTCTGCACCCTAAAAAAAAAAAAGAGTCCCAGCACACCCTTCCCCCATCTACGCCTCCCAAAACAGAGCACAAATCCAGCTGCTCTGCAATCTTATCTTGATGCAGAAGCAGACTGGGACAGAGATATAAGGGTTCCCTGAAGGCACGGTTTATTAAAAGCATCTTTATTTAGCTGGTTATCTTCAAAAACGCTGTGCCGAAGTGCCATTCCCAGACCGGTTTTCATCACAGCGGCAGCAAACACCACCTGGGCAGGGTCCCCCAGGCTGGCAATGCAATGTGGCCTCCCCCCAGAAAGCCATGGGGTTTTCCCAGACTAAAAAGCAACCCAAAACCAAGGGGATACACTCAGGCCAAGACATTTTGGAGGATGCACAGCTCAGCATCACCAGGAGCTCCTGAACATGCCTTGGTCTCAACCCTAGGGATGTTACCAGGATGGTGACTGGCACATTAATGAGATCCATGGGATATTCCCTATTTATCCAGCAGCTCAGCCTCCGACCCCATGCCAGGCACGCTACAGCAGAGGTTTGCAGATGAGCAGCCAAATATACCTAATCCGATTTCGAGAACCAGAGCTACAAAACTACTGCACAAAGAGGCAGCGGTTCACACGCATCCTGGGAAGCCTCCCCACAACCAACGCCTCTCTGTTTATCCAACACGCAATCTTTACATGTTCAGCTATTTTCATCCCACCCCGCTATTAACGGATGCGAAAGGCACTTGGGTAAGGCGTTTGACAAAAATCTCATTTAGAGATCAAGACAAGCTTAATTGGTTTCTAGCCAGACCTGCACAAAGATGGGTTACTCCACAAATACAGTTGCTAATCTGCCCATTATACTCCCTAAGCTCCCACCGACAAAGAAAAAGAAAATAACGAAAAGATGCACAAAGGAATGCGGCATTTTGAGCATGTTACTTCCAGCAAGTAACACAGCAGAAGGAATGAATTCTGCAAGAACAAGGGCTTTGCTTTTCTTTGAAGGCAAAGGATAACCAAGTGGTAAACAAAATAACAACAAAAAGACCTAATGCAGATCAAATCTGCATTTTCCACAGGCGATCCCCATCCATTTTGGGTTCCTGAAGAGCATTTCCAGCAGCTATTGTTTCTGTGGGCAGGCACAAGCAGGGGAAAAAGCTTATGTGGCCAAGGAGACGTCACGTCACAAGTGATGGAGTAGAAAGGATGGAGAACCTTGTGATTAAAACGCACAGGACTGAAACCTTGGAGAGCTGAATTAACTTCCTAACTCAGCTGTGAAACTAAAAAAAAAAAAATCAATTAAGTGCGACTTTCCTGTGTGATCACATCCTGGATGATTTATTCAAAAACCTGGTGTTGAAAAGCGAGGGAGAGGGAGGAAGGGGAAGACTCAGTCCTGTCGGCTTTTAATAGGCTTGGGGTTAGACCAGCACTGGCAACAGCACCACAACAGCAGCATCCCGTGTGCTTCTGTAACACCAGACTCCAAACAGAAACAAAACCACATGCAAAACAGAAAGGTTACTGATAATTTCCCCTCTTGGAGCTATGGAAGAATTTAGAAACAAGAATATAAAGCTGTCCTCCAAACACAGTGTATCATAAATTCAACGGCAATGCAATTCCAGGGCTGCAGAGCCAGCTTCAGCACCAGCACAGGCAGAGAGGGGATGAAAGGGCTGTCTGGGTACAACCTTCTCCCCTTGTGCAATGGCCCGGACTCTCAGCTCTGGCACAGGCCCTCTGTTTATTTTCCCTAATCCAAGATCCAAGGGATTTTCCCACACCCAAGGGAGAGCAGAGCTGCGGATCCTCCAGCAGGACAGAGCGAAAAGCAAGGCCAGCACAGGACAGGACAGCGGTCGCATGCTTTGGACCTTGACAGCAGTGCCCTTCGAGCTCCAGAGCACCTTTGCAAGAGCCTTTTGCAGCAGGCAGGTTCGCGACAGGACAGGGAGCCACAGAGGTGTTTTCCCAAGGTTTTCCTCAACCAAGATGGGTGCTCGCAAATACAAGGCTTGGCACAAGCAAAGGGCAGCCTGGATGCTGGCCTTGGGCAAGGGCTGCCAGGCACGAAGATGTGAGGCTGGTACCCCGGAGTGAAGAGATTCAAACTCTGACTTTCAGCAGCACAAGAAGCTGTAATTAATCACACCAAGTACAGCCCAGAGCCTGGGTAGGGACATCCCTGTCTTGTCATCTGACAAGACAACTGCTGGACGTGTTTTGTTTGGCTTTTTCCCCTCTTTGGCAAAACGAGCACCCATTTTTCAAGGGTCTTTCTCCCCACTCCCAGCATTGCCCAAAATGTCCATTTCCCAGAGCAAGAACATGCACCTTGAGATGCACTGTAACAGCCTACTGCCAGAACCAGAGTTCAGCTATTGGTCCCCCCAGGGACGGGTCCCTTCTTAATTGCTCCAACACCCCATAGCACACCAGGGATTCCAGACCCCAAAGACACATCCTTGCCCCTTACCCCCACCAAAAAAGGTGCAGTCCAAAACATCAGGCAAAGGGAAGAGAACATGGATATGAGGCAAGCGAGCTACAGCTGTGAGACACATCATCACCACGGGCTCACACGTCTCTCATCTGGTTCAGCCTCATCCCCCATGCGAAGCCAACAGAGTTTTCTCTGATGCAACTACAGGTGATCCTTTAGAAGTCCATCCGCTGAGTATTTTGAGGTTAAAGTCCCTCTTTACTCTCTTTCTCTCATGCTGAAAGCTGTCGTGCTACAGGATGGCCTGAAAAGCCAGGGAGATGCTGTATTTTGTGGAAGTAAGGGAAGCCCTGGCATGCCAGCTAAGGGAACGGCATAATTTCATGACTTTGTAACTCAAATCACAGCCCATCATACATAACTGCAGTCTGAACACAGCTATGACCACTGCTGCATCACTTAAATGGCAAATGCTGTTGAACTCTGTGAGTGGAAGAGCAGCATTTAATACAGAAGTAAATGTGAGAAAACGATGAGCATAAAGACTCATCTCCAGCTCCATGCCCAAAAGCAAACTGACTGTAGGAATTACAATATTTAGCACACTCCAAAAATCTTCAACAGTTTTTTTGCTGCGTGTGATGGGTAGAGATAACTTGTGGCTCCAGGGCCACCAGATATTTCACATGCAACTTGCCAGCCAGCACTCTCCATTGAAGATAAAAGGAGCTGGAGTTTATACATGGATTCGAGTTGTCCTCAAAAAGCCTCCAGCACCTTTGCAGGATATCTCCAAAATGCCAGGGCAAGGAGGCAGCACACGGGCTGAGCTCTCAAAACCAACCTCTCATACACAGAGGGTTTTGGTAAGCAAATGGATTATGCAAAATATCTTGTCAGGACACACGTTTGAAGCTCCGGCTCTTGTAAACAAGGTTGCTCTGGAGGCATTGAGGATTAGCGTAGTTCAAACAGTCCTTGGCATGACTTACTGGAGCATCCAGGAACAGATTTGCAAGTTCAGCTTTTCTCCTGCCCGGCACCACCGAGTAACACCCAGCCTTAACCCTGCCAACTCCTGCACACACGGCAGAGAAACAGGGATGGGAGAAGCCTTGCCCTTGACCACAGGGCCCAGTGGTGGAAGAAAACCCAAGGCAGCATCACCACGGGGCTACTCTTCTCCCTTGCAGCTGGAGGAGCTGCAACACCAGGGTGTCCACGAGCAACCTGGGCGAGCAGAGGAACAGCAGCCAAAAGTTATGTGTGGGCTATGCAAGGAGAACAGTGTCAAGCAAAACAGGGCAGTCGAAAACTACCATGTGTCCAAAAGCCTTAACCTGACATTAAGGCAGAGAGCAGCTTCTCTTCCCTGTGCCAGGCACAGCCAAGACACTCCTAGCGCTTGGGGGCAGAGGGGAGAAAACCTCAGCGAATGAAGCGGCCTTTGCGTGTGATCTCTACAGCGAGGGTATCTGCATTCCCAGCTGCATCTCCCCCATCCTCAGCTCTGCCTTGGGCAATCTGCTGTGGTTTCCAGGAGCAGCAGCATGAAGGAATGGGAGCGCGAAGGGTGCCTGGCAGCACCAGGAGTTGCACAAACAGATTTACAGTCTCTTACATCCACACAAGCATCCTCAAAGGAAACAGCTGCACCGGACCTCGGCTACCGCAGGCTCTCCAGAGTGGCACACAAGAACGTACAGCTCCTCTAAGCACTGTTCGCTTAAAAGATGCTGAGGCCAAGCAAGAAACACGTATCCTTTAAAAAAAAAAATAAATAAAAATCTCATGACTAGGTGAAAGTCAGATGGATATGCGGCTCCAGACAGCCACCTCGGAAAGGTCTGCACAAGAGAAACACTTGGGAACAATAGCGGGGCAGATGTACCACAGCCTAAGCTAAACGTCATGCAACACATCTGAGCCAGAAAACATCCCAGCTGTGCTGCCTACACAGCCATGCCACAGCAAGTAAGGCATCTTGCTTGTTTGGGGTGGGGGAAATGGTCTCCAGACTGTTCCTCCATCCTTCTTCTCCACCCTGCTGGAGCTGTGAGCAAGATCTGCTGCTAGCAGAAAATGCCTGTAACAAGGACTGAGCTGGCAGGACATACCCTGAGCAGCATAAAACGCTGTAGGTCTTTCCACCACACTGACTCTCTTACACCCCAGACCTGACTGACTGCAGGTCCCACCCCAGAACAGTGCCCCTCTGCATCCTCCATTCTCACACTCCAGTTCTCTCTGATTTTTAGGACAAATAGCATCCTCTCCTCCCAGCCCAAGCGGTGCAAACTGGCTCCCGGGTGCAGAGCACAGCCCCAGCTCCCCTGCTCTGCAGCCTCAGGGTATGGGTGGTTTTGTTCCCATCCAAAAACAGTGTGTGCTCTTCCCTGCTTGTTGATAGTCTACCTTCAAACGCTCAGCCTTAAACTCTCTGAGGATGCCTCGCTTGCTAGAAGGACCTCCATCGGGAAGGCAAGCTGATCCTTACCCTTGAGAAGCACCTAAGGAACCAACGTCCTGCAGAGCCTTCCCCAAAAGCTGCCAAACTCTATAGCTAAGTTTTGCATATTGGTACAGAGCCCAGCTACTGGTGCTTCATGCAACTCCCCCTGCCAAGTCAGCCTCTGAATGGCACAATTTTGAACTGCCTCCCTCCTAGGAACCACAGTGCCCCAGGGTGGGATCTGTCAACGGCCCAGCTCATCACCACAGGGAGATGGGCACAAAAGCCCTATGCAAAAGACAAGCAGCAATGAACACTTGGAGATCCCACCATGTTTTCCTCTGCTCTTCTGAGGATGGGCACAGGTCAGATGAATTAACTGGGTCCTTCCCCTCTCTTTATCTCACCAGTGTTGGCTGCTGCCAGGTTGCTTTGAGCTTTGGTGGGGCTGCCTTCCACCGAGGCTCCGTGCAAGCAGAGATGAGGAGTCTCAGTGCAAAAACTCCTGGCAACAGCCCAAATCCAGAGGTTGGGAATTGGGTCACTGGGTTCAGCTTCTGAAAAGCATCCCTTCAAGAGAGCTGGTAAAAGCAGCAACAATTGCCTTTGCCACTGAAGCCAGAGCTGGACACTTCTGCTGCTCCTTCACCACACATTATTTTGTTTTCCCTCTTGTAAAAACACTCGCACACTGACAGAGCGGGCTGGAGAGGGACAGTCCTGACTTCCAGGCGGCAAATCTGCGTGTGAAGTGAAAACACGATTCAGGTAAGGAGCACGTAGCTGAAAGTGCACAGCTGTGCAACGCTCACCCGGAGGAATGCAGGAGGCAGAACATGAAGCCACTTGTCTGGCAAGGAGAACAACCCTTCAATCATCCACCAGGCCCTGCAAGCACTGGGGAGTCTGGCATTCAGGCTTGAGAAAGACAGGGATGCCTCCAACCAGCAAAACACCACTGCTGACTGACCACACTGCAGACACGTTCTGGGTTTCCTCAGTGCCGAGCCCAGAAGAGTTCAGTGACTGAGCTCCAAAACGATGTGAAAGAAAAATTCAAACAGCAGCAGCAAAGCAACTGGTGTGTCCTCTGGGAAGAGACAAGGCGTGAAGAGACAACCCTGCTCTGGTGCTTTGACACGTTAGCGCCATTCAGCACTTGTGTACAAATACTTTCAAGGCAACTCAGTCCATGAGGAGTAATATATTGAGTAATTTACTGAGTCATGATAATACTGACTCATCAATGACTGTCACTAGGTTGGGCCACCCCATCAATTTGGCTGATGTAGGAGGCCAGGAATGACCTCTTTGCCCAGGTGCTCCAAGCAGCACAAACCTCTTCCATTTAGCAAATTCCCAACAAACTCCCTCAAAAGGCTGGGGGTGAACGCATGAGTGAGCATGAACAGGACGGGGGGGTTGGTGATTCACACCGAGTGCACAGAGGTTGCTCCAGACCTGGGTGCAGCGTGGGACCGGGTGCCCTTGGGAATGATCCCCCCACCCAACCTCACAACAAGGAAAACACAGGCCAGATGTTCAGACAACTTCACGCATTAATTTGGCTAATTTGCTGTAATTCAGGTGGCTGGTGCTCAGGCCACACCAATCATGAAACAAAGCACTGTCAGCTCAGATCATGAAATTCTCTAGTCAACTAACCACATTTTTATGGTGCGCCAGGCCGCTTCTCTCATCTCCACCTCCTTTGGTTTTCTTCTCAGCAGCCACAAAGATTTGAAAGCTTTATGACTCACTGAGCTGAGATTTTCCACACTACCCCAGAACTCCTGGCTCCTCAACGTAGTCAAAAATGGTACAACAGGCCATGAGGCCAGGAGAATACCAACTGCAAATCATGTCCTGAGAGGGTAGGAGGGTAAGGAGGCACCAGCACAGCTTTCCTCCCAGCGCAGCTCAGCTTGAAGAAGTGACGAGGGGAAAGAAGAATCAAAGCCAAACAGCAAATTACACCCAGTGGGCTGAGGATCCTCTATTTTCTCCACTAAATAGAAAGTTTGAATTATGTCATTAAGGGTGAGGAAGCCAATGCAATATGCAGAAAAACTTCTGTTGGCATATTTAACTATGTTCTAACCCTTCACTAGTTGTTTCTCTCATCTCCTAGTATGTTAAGCACATACAGTAAGGAAAATTATATGGCTTAGCATCTAGATTAACCACTTTTGACTTGTTCAGATCATCTCCTTTTTTCACCACAGCACTGATGTCTGTTGTAGTACAGGAGTGAAAAGTACACGTATGATTATCTTGAAGTGGGGAGGGAAAGAAGGAATCAATATGGACGTGATTTCAATTTTACAGCATTCGTCTGCCACAACTTGCAAATAAACAGCTGTCCCAGCAGGTCCATGCAAGCATAACAGCACAGCAGTAAAACATGAGATTTTTCTTCTCACTTTTTAAAAGAGTTTTACTTTAAAAAAAAAAATCTTAGGCTGAAGAATCACAATTAGGTCACACTCAATTCCAGCAGAACAAGCACATCCTGCTTCACATGGCCTCACCAGTCACTCCGCAGCAGTGGCAGCTTTCTGAAGCCAAGTTAAGATATTTAATTACCAGCATCAAGTCAGAAACCAAAGCGTCTAACAAAATCCTCATTTGTGAGTGAAGCCTGCAGAAATCTCGTTGCGCAGGCTTTGGCGATCTCCAAAGCTGACAGCTGGATGCCCTGGCTTATCGACTGCTAGAGCACGCACACAAAAGAAAAAAAAGCTCTGACTACTTGCAGTGCTGAGCGAGCCTTCCAGGCAGCTCTGCTGGCCTCTTAAAAAGGCTCATATAAATAGGCAAGCTTCATTTATTAATACTTCTGAGATAAAAGGGTCTGTGTAGGAGCGGCTTGGTGCGTATCCGAGCAGCAGGAGGACAGGCAGAAGACAACCACCCGCTCTGGGTGGTGCATATGTCAGCAGTTTTTAACCAGTTCAGGTTACAAAGAGCAGCAGGTAAATTTGCTACTTGCGCATGTGGTGGGCTGCCGTAAGCGCATCAGCCAAAGACTTTCAGGCAGCAAAAGCCAGCACCGATGGTCAATGCATGCAGACTGCAAAGCAGCAGTAGGGAGCAAGAGGGGATGTGCTCCTGGCCACCTGGTAAGCTGCATTTGTGAGGAGCCGGCTGCCCAACAGCTCTGGACTCCTCGGCTGTGGCAGTGACAGCACGGGAGGAGAGGGGGAAGAAACCAAAACAAAGTGCAAAAGCAAAGGGAGATAAGCATGATCCAGTTAGACGGGCTATCCTCATCCTCGACAGGAGAGCTCGGCTGGGACTAGGGGAGCCGGTCCACCATGGCCATCCTTTCCTGCACCTTCCTGCACCCCTGCTGCAAACAAAGTCAGACAAGGACCCTAGCTCAGGTCAAGACTGGTTTGACTCTGTTTCAAACCCAAGGGAGCGGATTCAGTGCTGATTTTACACCTCACCCATCCTGTTTGCCTCCCCGGGGCAGAGGCCAGGACACACAGCAGCATGCCTGCCTGGCTGGCTGGACTCAAAAAACCCCCGGGCTATCGGCGGAGCCCCACCCCAGGTGGGGGCGGAGCCACACGCCAGCCAAGAGTCAGCCGGAGCCAGGAAGCATCAGTGCTTCCTGCTGTCCCAGTGTCACACGTCGGGCAACCAGAGATCGTGGACTTTGGCTTTTGCTTCCTGCTCCTGACGGAGCAGGGGCAGCTCCCAGTCATGGGGAGAGCAAGGCGAGTAACTCATTAATGGAGACACAGCAAGGTGGATTGCTGATCCAGAAGGCCTGGGGGGCAACACACACTAAAATGAACCCCAGCACCCATGGGGAAAGGTCCAGATGCTGAAGGTCCCATTTACTTCTTGTGGGACCGAAAGAGGGGCAGGCAGGGAACACCAATGCCTTTAGCATATGCTGTCTGCAGCGAGGGAGGATGACAAGGTTGCACTGTGGTTCACCATGGTGGCCTTAATACACACCACCACTTGATTTTGTATGCAGTATCAGAATCAACCTCTAGAGAGGAGAAAAAAAAAAAGAAAAAGCCTTGTTCTGCCATTCCTCTCAGTGCAGCTGGGAGAAGCCGGCTGGTTGTACAATGCTGAGTGACTGCAGTGCTCGGGCCTGGCCAAAATCACTGGGGCAGCCCGTGTCCATGGGGCCCCCCTCGCCCTGACACCCAGCAAAGGGGGCTCACCCATGCCTGTTTTCTCTGGGGAGCTCCCTGCCCTGGTTTGGCAGCACACAGCCCTGTCAGCTCGAGAGGCTTTCGTCAGGAGGAGAATTATCATCAGCTTTTGCCTTAAATTAACCTTGAACACCTAAAGATGCAGAAAGCCTGTGTCACACATGGCAGCACGGCTGTCCCCAAGCGGCGCAGACCCTGAGGATGAAACCCCGCTGTTAATACCAATGACTGTGCCAAGCGAGTCAAGATCAGGCCGGATCCGACCGCAGTCATCGCATGCACTGGCAGTGGGTGCCAACCCCCGAGGCTCACATGCAGCAAGGACATCATCAACTCTCCACACAAGCCTGCTGACCTGAATCTCCCCAGATTTCCAGCCTGGTGCAGCCAGTGAG
>NW_010172713.1:0-318 GCF_000695765.1 Mesitornis unicolor | reverse complement strand
ACCCACAACCCCCCCCGCCCCCGGCTGCGGACGCAGCCATAGCTCAACACCAAGACACACACGTCCTGATCGGAGCATTGTGCAGGACCAGAATGTGCTCACAGCAAGGTGTCTTCACCAGCACTGGTGGCTCAGCACATACAGACAATTAGGCAGCTCCAAATCGCTGTGCCTGGTGGGGAGCCACAGGGGCAGAGACCTTCTTCAAAACCCGCTTTGCTCAGCCAGGGGAACCTCATCCCTGTGAATAAAGGCGGGGCTTGGGGGGGGTGTCACATCCCGCCCCTGCGGGGCCCAAGCCCTGTTCGGGAGGTGCCG
>NW_010172712.1:0-5918 GCF_000695765.1 Mesitornis unicolor | reverse complement strand
AATTTTATTATCATTATTATTATTACTACTGTTATTAATTATTACCACAGACGTCTTCCTGCAGCATTGGCCGCCGTGCCTCAGGTGGGGGGGTGGATGCTTTGGGGTCCTTGTACCCTCCTGTGCATTCCTTTCTGGCTCATCTTGTGGAGCTGTGGCTGATATTTCCAGCAGAACACTGAATTTTGGGTTGATGTGCCTTGCTTTGAGCAGTGGAAATGCCAGGTTTGGAAGGAGCGATGTTTGGGGGAGATGGACGACGCTCCAGGGCGAAGCCGTGATTGCAGTGGAATATTAGGAAGCAAAGAGCTCACAGTTAACGAGTCGTGTTCCTCTGACTTAAACCTTCACTTTTTAAGTTTAAAACTTCATTTAAAGTTTAAAATCTCATCTGTAGCTCGCAGGTCGCAGCGCTGAGCGGTGTTTGGGCTGGTGTAGGCCTTGCCAAAGTGCCCAGCCCAAGCAGTTGTGAGGTTTTTGTGGTAACAAACCCCCTCCGTGAACCACGTCTGTTCCTGGCCTGAACCTCCCAGCCTCAGGTTCAATGGGGCCTTGACCCCAGAGGTGCCCCTGCTCCCAGCAAAGCACTTTTAGGCTGTGGTCCCACTTTAATTAGCGGTGTAATTAAAAATCGTAGGCGTTTCCTGGGCTGTATTTGGGCTGAGCAGAGCGGCTCCGGGCGCTGCAGAGCTCACCCATCACTGTGGATGGGGACCTGGGAGTCACTCAGTGGTGGAGGGGAGGTTTGTCCGTGGCCAGAGGGGGCTGCACCTTGGGTGGCTTTTTGGGGATGGCAGGGAATTGGGCACCTCTGTTAGGGCACAGAAGATGCTCAGCGTGGTCGAGGATGCAGCTTGGTTCAGGATGATCCAGTAACGGTTATTGGAATTTTAGGGATGGTTACAGCAACCCTCACACCCTGTGCTCCAGTGTTTGCATCCCCTCCCTGCGGGGGAGCTCAGATAATATTTGGAGCAGGGCAGACCGCCCATCAGCAGTGACTAATTGCCAGACAGGTTGGGTTGGTGCCGCGCTGGCTCCTCCCTGGCAGCCGAAAACAAACTGGGGGGACCTGCATGGCAGCCGGAGGGGCTCAGCTGGGACCCTCTGGGCTGAGCACCCCAATTCTCTGTGTTTCCTCGTGAGGTGTTAACATCGCTGGGGAACAAAACCAGAAGGGGTTGGTGGAGCTGGTTGGGTGCTGTGATGGTGGATTTTTGGGGTTTGCAGCTGGTGTCAGAGCGTTGTCACCCCAAAGGGACCCAGGCGTCCCCGAAGCAGCATCTTTGATCAGTGGAAGAAGGAAAAGGAGCGTTAATTCTTCAAGAAAGGTGGTGTCTGGGTGTGAAAATGCTGTGGCCAGGAGCTGGGCCAGTTTCTGGCCACTATTCCTCCAGTTTTGGTAGCCTGGCTGTGATGTGTGGAGCCCCTGGGGCACCGATGTCCCTATGGCCATGTCCCCAACCTGGTGGGTTGCGATTGCAGCCGCCCTGCGCCTGTGCCAGGAAAGGGGCAGCGTGATTTGGGGTCTCCATGTCCAAACACGTCCCCACAGAGGGAATTAGGTCCTTTTCTATGAGTTTTGTCCTATCGTGTGACGATCGCTGGCATCATTCCCTGTAAATGGACGCTTTTATGTCTCTTGGCTCTCGCTGCTGGCGCAGACGAACAACGGCTTTGCAATTTGGGACTTCTGGCCTCGGGAGCCGGGAGGTTTTGTGCTGTGTTTCCCTGTGTCCAGGTCCAGGATGACTCTGTTTTGGGACATGCTGAGCATTGATGGGGTTATCTCGGAGTTTCCTATAGGGAGCACTGAGGAGGCTTGGTCCTTCCCGCTGGGGATTTAGAAAGCAAACAAGAAAAAAGAGGGATTTAGAATAGGGGCACTTCTGAATAAGCCATTGAGGGCCTGTGTCTGAATTTTCAGCTGCCCAACCCTGGTGTTTCTGATCCAAAAATGCGATTGCCGCTGGTCCCAGGCCTGCACAGCCCCAAGGGGTGGTGGGTTTCTCTGTGGGGGCTGCTCCAAGGGGCATCCACAGCATTTTCTGTGTCTCTTTATGGTTGTGGTGCGGTGCCCAGGTCGTGCAGAACCCCTCACTGCTCCGGGGCTGGGCATTGGGAATGGGAGTGCAGATTTTCATAGAGTCACAGACTGGTTTGGGTGGGGAAGGGACCTCTAAATGTCACCTAATCCCAACCCCCATGTGCAGGGACACATCCACCAGCCCAGGCTGCTCCAAGCCACGTCCAACCTGGCCTTGGGCACTGCCAGGGAGGGGGCACCCACAGCTTCCCTAGGCAACCTGGGCCAGGGCCTCACCACCTCAGCCAGGAATTGCTGCCCAAGACCCAGTCAATCTCCCAAATTCCAGTCTAAAGCCACCCCACTGGTCCCATCACTCAAGCCCTTGTTAAAAGTCCCTCCCCAGCTTTCATGTCCCCTTCAGGTCCTGGAAGGTGCTCTAAGGTCTCACTGCAGCCTTCTCTTCTCTTCTACAGGCTGAACAACCCCAACTCTCTCAGCTGTCTCCAGAGCAGAGCTGCTCCAGACCCTCAGCATCTCCATGGCCTCTGGACTCCAACAGCTCCATGGGCTTTGCTGGTGAGGAACTAATGCTGAAAGCCCTGGAGGTGAAGCCGAGCAGAGCAGGGTCCTGATGCCTCCTCCTGCTGCCGTCCCATCTGGATTTTAAGGCAATTTTTCTGCCAGGTGTCCTTGCAGCTCTCGTTGGAGGGAGGCATCTGTAGCCGGCAGTACAAATACGCTTCGCTCCATCAAACGGGGCCCTGGCCAAGTGACTCATCACTTTGAGTCAGGCTGGGTACTGTAACACGTGCATCTCGCAAAAAAAACCCACCTAACCCATACATTGAAATGCCTCCAGTGGCTGCTAACAGCAAGCTGGGTTTTGGTACAGAAATGTTGCATAGGAGAGCTGGGAAGGGGGGCACTGTGACCCCCGTATGTGCCATGGGCAAAGCTGTGTGCCCTCTACTCTGAGTGCCCTGTGCTGGGCACTGCTGAGGCCGCCTCTGCAATCCTGGGCTCAGGTTTGGGCCCCAGAAAGGACAAGGAGGGGCTGGAGCGTGGGCAGAGGAGCTGGGGAGGGGTCTGGAGCAGCCAAATGCTGGGGAGTGGCTGAGGGAGCTGAGGGGTTCAGCCTGGTAAGGGTTCTCAGGGCCTGGCAGGGGCTGCCCAGGGCAGTGGGGGAGTCCCTGTCCCTGGAGGGGTTCCCAAACTGTGTGGATGTGGCACTTGGAGACATGGTTTGGTGGCCGTGGTGGAGTTGGGTTGACGTTGGACTGGGAAATGCACCTCCCCAAGGTGAGTCAGAGGGGCTTGAACCCCAGGCCTATAACATGGCATGGAGCGCGTACGTCTGGTCCTGCCCCATCCCTGCCATGTGGGTCTGGGAGCTGACGAGGGCTGGGAGAGCTGGTGGAGAGCGGTGCCGCTGCCCCGTGCTTGCCGTTGAACACAGCCGCAGTGTTCAGTGCTGCGGGCAGGACAATCACTCGCTTCTTGTGCAGGAGCAGCTGCGGGGCCACCAGTGTGGGTTTGCCTCATGCGTTGTGCTCAGAAACTGCGGTCCTGGTGTGCGCATGTGTTGTGGGGTGGCACCAGTGGGGACATGGTGCCCGTGGGCATGGACTCAGTGTGGTTTGGGTTGAAGGGACCTCAAAGGTCACCTAATTCCACCCCTCCTTGGGCAGGGACACCTCCCCCAGCCCAGGCTGCTCCAAGCCCCGTCCAGCCTGGCCTTGGGCACTGCCAGGGAGGGGGCACCCACAGCTTCTCTGGGCAACCTGGGCCAGGGCCTCACCACCTCACAGCCAGGAATTGCTGCCCAAGATGCAGTCAAAATCTCCCAAATTCCAGTCTAAAGCCATCCCCCCTGGTCCCATCACTCCAGCCCTTGTCAGAAGTCCCTCCACAGCTTTCCTGTCCCCTTCAGGTCTTGGAAGGTACTCTAAGGTCTCCCCGCAGCCTTCTTTTCTCTTCTGCAGGCTGAACAACCCCAACTCTCTCAGCTGTCACCATAGAACAGGTGAATATTTATACAAATACAGTATAAAAGCATTTTCTGATGTAATTAGTTTAATTTTCATATCCCTAATGGTGTGATGAAGCTCTCCAGTAGAGCTGAACCCCAGGGTTTCAGAGACCTTGGTGTGAGAGCTGTGTTTGCACTGATTTGTGGCAGGCACTGAAAAAGCACCCCGGGAAAAGCCCGTGTGGCTCTTGGGGACACATTGGGTGTCTGTGGGGATGAGGATCCCTGTGGCAAAGCTCAGGACAGGAGTGACACCCACACCCCCTGCTTTCATCCACAGCCTCATCGGAGGATGCTGAATTAAAGCCACATTAAATCAATGCATTGCGAGCACTGACCTGGACACGTTGGAGGATAAACCTGCTCATGGTGTGGTGCTTCCTGCTCCTTGGATCTATTTGAGGTGATAAATTGGATGGGGAAAATGCGGCCTTGTTCCTTGGGACAGCGGCAGCACAGTTGACGATGGGCAGGGACCTCCTGGCTTTGCTGGGATTGAATGGTGAAATTCCCTTCTAGGAGAGCCCAGGGCTCTCTGGTTTGGGTGCTCAACATGAGCTGAAATGGGCGGTCACAGCCCAGATACCAACCCCATCCTGGGCTGCATCCCCACAGCGTGGCCAGGGGGGGAACCGCTCCACTCTGCTGAGACCTCCCTGAGCCCTGCATCCGGTTTTGGGGTCCCCACCAGCTGAGCCCGTGGAGCTGTTGGAGTCCAGAGGAGGCCACGGAGATGCTGAGGGGCTGGAGCAACTCTGCTCTGGAGACAGCTGAGAGAGTTGGGGTTGTTCAGCCTGTAGAAGAGAAGGCTGCAGTGAGACCTTAGAGCACCTTTCAGGACCTTATAGTGAACTTCCAGGACCTGAAAAGTGCCTATAAGAAATCTGGGAAGAGCTGTTCACTGGGGCATGGAGCGATAGGATGAGAGGGGTTGGTTTTAAACTAGAAAAGGGCAGATTTAGGCTGGATCTGAGGAAAAAGCTCTTCCCCATGAGGTGGTCGATCACTGGCACAGGTTGCCCAGAGGTGGTGCAGGCCCCATCTCTGGAGATATTCAAGGCCAGGCTTGATAGGGTCTGAGCACCCTGATGTGGTGACAATGTCCCTGTCACTGCAGGGTTGGACTGGAGGAGCTGTAAGGTCCCTTCCCACCCAGCACATTTGTGATCCTGTGATTTGGGGGATGGCCCAGAGCGCAAGTTGTTGGTAGGATATGGACTTTGAGAGCTGCTCAATTCAAGAGTGTGGCTGTGGGAGGCGTGTCCTGGTTTTAATGGGACAGAATTGATGGAAAATAGGAAAAAAAAATTGAATAATCATAAAAAATGTCAAAATTAGTGACCAATCCCACAGAGCTTGAGGAAGGCATCACTTAGCTCTCTATCTCTTTCTATATATATCTATATATCTCAATAGTTATATCTCTATATCATCTGTGTCTCTTTATCCACCTCTCTATCCATATATCATATCCACGTCTGTATCCATATCTGTATCCGTGTCCCTATCCGTGTCCACGACTGAATCCATGTCTATATCCATGTCCATGACTGAATCCATGTCCACATCTGTATCCATGTCTATATCCATATCCACGACTGAATCCATGTCTATATCCATGACCGAATCCATGTCCACATCTGTATCCATGTCCATATCCGTATCAACCACTGAATCCATGTCTATATCCATATCCACAACTGAATCCATATCCATGACTGAATCCATGTCCATATCCATATCCCTGACTGAATCCATGTCTATATCCATATCCACATCTGTGTCCACATCTGTGTCTGGATCTGTCTGTATCCATGGCTGGATCTGTGTCTGTATATCCATATCTCTGTCTATATTCAT
>NW_010172711.1:4121-14335 GCF_000695765.1 Mesitornis unicolor | reverse complement strand
ACTTTTTCCCCTATGGAAAGGGGGCCACATGCAAGCAGAGAGAGACGTTGGGCTGAGTTTTTCCTACTCCTGAGAAGCACACGTGAAAACCGACTGCAAACCCCTGCTCCCATCCCCCTGCACCTCCCATCCCATGTAAAGAGGGAGGGGGAAAGTGAAGAAACTGGGAACAAAAGCTGAGCCTGGGGAGAGGAGTGGGGGGAAGGTGTTTTGATTTTAAGATCTGGTTGTATCTCCCATTGTTCTACTCTGATGTTGGTAGCAAATTAAAACTGGTGGGTTTTTATTCCTTATGATGAGTTTGTCTTTTGCCTGTGACATTTTTAAGTGGTGAGAAGCCCTCCCAGTCCTTATTTCGACCAGCCCTTTTTTGGGGCATTGTGGTGCTCAGTTATGCACTGGGCCTAAACCACAGCAAGGATTCAAAGAGAAATGAGTAAAGGAATAGTGAAAGGAATGAGGTAAATTTACTTTAGGGAGAAACACTGTGTCTCCATTTAAGGCTCAGGGCAATCCCAGGGAGCAGGATTTTCTCTCTATTGTCCCCTACCCTCCCAGGAGAGGATTAAAAAAAAGGGAACAGAGAAAAAGATGCTTCACACAAGGTTGGAAGTTAAGACTGTAACAAGTTCAATGAAAAACAACAGGGGAAAGGAAAAGGGAATTAATAAGGGACTGAGGATATTTAACTATATACAAAACCCGATTCCAGTATTCCTGAGTGGAAGTATCCGAGCACTACCTCATGGCCGCTGTGACTCTTCACAAGGGACTGCAGTGGTCCTGGGAAGCGGATGGCAGTGGATGCTGTCAAGCATCTGGAGCTCAGCCCAGCTGTCCTGAGACGCAACAGGAAGCAGCCCAGGAAGCCAGAGAAAAAGATAAACCATATTTACATGAACACCAAGAAACCTCAGACACCCTCTCTTCGCTGATCTCGGGAAGTTCTGTTTTCTTCTCAGACGTACTCATCCACCCCTCCAGGTCATGAGGATGCAAACTTCTGCATTTTGAAATTAAGTGCCACTAAAAACTAGGGTTAAAATTTTAACAGTACCTTCTAACAGAAAAAGAAATAAATCATCGTAACTGCTTTTGCAACAAAGTTAAAGAAAAATTTGACACCAATTTTTCACACACATACAAGTGTAAATGTATACGATATATACATAGTAATTATACATATATAAATGTCTGGATTTGTTTATGGCTACAGTTCAATATTACAAGACTTCACAGTATTACGCCAATTCTTCCAATGCTGCTGTAGTTGTCTTTTCAGTGATTTATTTACCACAGACAAGATTATATTTTGTGGTTTGATTCTAATCTCATGACTGTGAAAAAAAATTAATACATGGGCCAAGTGAAATTTTAGACATAAAATCAAGCAACTGACATCATCTACCAGATTGTGCAAAGCATTCGACACTGTCCCGCATGACATACTGGTCACGAAACCGGAGAAACATGAATCTGATGGACAGAGCACTCACTGGATAAGGAATTGTCTAGATGGTCACACTCAGAGAGTTGTGGTCAACAGCTCAATGGACCAGTGATGAATGGTATTCCCCAGGGCTTGGTACTGGGACCAGTAATATTTAACATCTTTGTCAGTGACATAGACAGTGGGATCGAGTGCATCCTCAACAGGTTTGCAGATGACATCAAGCTGAGTGATGCATTTGACACACTGGAAGGAAGTGATGCCATCCAGAGGGACCTGGACAGGCTGGAGAAGTGGGCCCATGCCAACCTCATGAAGTTCAACAAGGCCAAGTGCAAGGTCCTGCATCTGGGTAGGGGCCATCCCAAGCATAGATACAGACTGGGTGGAGAATAGCTCAAGAGCAGTCCTGAGGAGAAGGACTTGGGGGTGTCAGTCGATGAAACACTCAACATGAGCCAGCAATGTGCGCTTGAGCCCAGAAGGTCGACTGCATCTTGGGCTGCATCAAAAGAAGTAAAGCCAGCAGGGCAAGGGAGGTGATTCTGCTCCTCTACTCTCTCTCGTGAGACCCCACCTGGAGTACTATGTTCAGTTCTGGGGCACTCGGCACAGCTGTATGGAGCTGTTGGAGTGGATCCAGAGGAGGGCTATGAAGATCATCAGAGTGCTGGAGCACCTTCCCTACAAGACCTGACTGAGAGAGCTGGATTTGTTCAGCCTGGAGAAGAGAAGACTCTGGGGGTACTTTATTGCAGCCTTCCAGTTCCTGAAGAGGGCCTACAGGAAAGCTGGGGAGGGACATTTTTCTAGGGCAGGTAGTGATAGAATGAGGGGGAATGGTTTTAAACTGGAATACAGTAGATTTAGACCAGATATTAGGAAGAAATTCTTTGCTATGAGGGCAGTGAAATACTGGAACAGGTTTCCCAGGGAAGTTGTGGATGCCCTTCCCTGGAAGTGTTCAATGCCAGGTCGGACAGGGGTTTAGGCAAGCTGGTCTAGTGGGAGGTGTCTCTGACCATGACAGGGAGGTTGGACCTAGATGATCTTTAAAGTTCCTTCCAACCTAACTCATTCTAAAATTATATGATTCAATGAAAACCAGTAAGTCAAGGATGTTAAGGAAGCAAAGTGAATTCACTTTTTTTTCAAATAATCAGTCTTTGCAAAGATTTGTGAGGACTGTGAAAGTGTTGTAGAGTCCAAGAAAATACTATATATACAGGTTTATGTTAAGAAAACTGAAGTCAAGTGCATTGTTCTCTTTGTATTCAAATTTTTTTGGTATGTTACTTATTTTAATTAGATTCTCAATGCAGAGTGTCAAGGTTGGTGGTTCTGACATATCCCTTTTTCTTTTCTTGACTGTGGTATTTTCCTATGTATCATATGCAACAGATGTCACACAGCAAATGAAATGTGCAAATGAAGGAAAACTTTAGTTTGTACTTTAGCAGGTTCAAAGTTATAGTCAGGGCATACCATGGCCATCAGCTGCCTGGCTGTGACACTGGGAGTGTCAAGGAGTCCCCATGGGTCCATCAGGGCAGGGCCTGGCATTCAGAGCCTGTCCCACATCTCAGCCAGGAACAGACCGGCCAGGGGGACACTGGGGCAGCCTCAGACCTAGGCATCAGACACTGCCATAGGATGGAGACAGGTTGTGGACAGGCTGGGATAGGAGTCCATGGCCAGGCAGGGAAGAGTTGTGGGGAGCTGGAGACTGGCCCTACTGTGATGTCACTGGGGCAGAGGCTGATAGCTTTAGTAGACTGAAATGAGGTCCAGGACTGTGGGCAGGGTGGTGGGAATGCCATGGCGGTGAGGCTAGGCAGGAACAACCAGGCCTGCTGGAGCCTTCAGGGCCCTGACATAGACCACAGAATAACACAAAAGTAGCTCTTGTGAAACCCACTATGCAAAAATGAGAAGCCACTTTTCTGCGCCCACTTCTGTTTCAGAGGGCTAGAACTTTAGTTACCTTTCACAGAAAAATCACTTGCAAACATACACTTTTTCCTCTGTTTTGGGGCCTGATCACCAAGTTATTTGTACTTTATGGAATTATATATTATTGCATAGAATGGGTCTTAATTTCTGTTGCTAAAATCTAGTTAAATGTTTTAATTTTCTTTTGGTTATGTATGTTTATGATTAGGTAGTGATTTAAAGAGTTGCTCTGTCACAGCCAAAATATTTTCAAAAAAATGCACTGGTAAATTTAACCTTGCTGTTAAAAATGTTTCCGTCCATCCTCTTCTCTCTTTACTTCTCTCTAGTAAAGAATTCTTGTAGCCGATGATTCAATATCACTTACTCACTAACTCACTGATTTTCTATAGCCATCTTGCAGGTTTAAGTACCTGCTTGACGAGTGGGAGGACAGCTAGAATACCCTGTGGAGAATTAACAGAGAGTTTAACATACTGAATTTTGAAACTTGTTAGGTAGAAACTCACTCTCAAAATATCACTTGATTTTCAGAGACATTAAAAGCTATCTTTATGATAAGTTCAGAGAACTAGAATGTATGCCTTTTAATTGCTGCAAGGAGATTCACTAAAATAAAATTAAAAAAACCAAATCTTAGAACTCTGGTGTTCCTATGCCAGCTTCTACCATGCCCACAGTTATTGGTTGATCCAGTTGGATATTGGCTAGGTTTTCTTCAGATGAAAATAATTCTTAAATGGGCAACATGCAGCAACTGAAGTTGAAGGTTTGTGAGTGACTGTCAGACTTTATTCTAAATCACTGCTCAGACACTGTAACCCAAATTGTCCTTAAAAATCTGAACATTGTACAAGGGACAGCTCCTCCAACAAATTAGTAGAGCTTCCCTACATTCAGCAAGATGTGACATTTCTCCATTACTGCTTAAAATATTATTTCATAAATTTGCACATCAGAGCCATTTGGTAAAAAATAAAATAAAAATTTCCCACCACTCCATCAGATATATGTATTAAAAAGTATTAATAAAAGTGGATGGAATGTGGTACTTTTGAAGCTGACTATTCTGAGTCACACTGAATCACATATCATGTTGTGCCATGATATGTAATGCAAGCTATGGTATGTCCTGAGTAATTATTTGAAGTCTGTAATGATGCTTATTTATGTAGTATGATACCACTGCTTCATTTTTTTTAATTGCTGCAGAGACCATTAGAAATATTAACTTGGGATAAATGAACTCTATGAGTTCATGAAGGAAAGAAAATCTTCACAAAGCACCAGGAAGATTTCAAGCACTAATTCGTGAGAGAAAAAACTGTCTGAAAAATGAAAGAAGTAATGATGAAATGCAGTTCATATTTCAGCAACGTGCAGCTGAGATTATCTACAAAAGATCACATACTTTAGAGTGGTGTTCTTTGAAGCTAAATCAGAAATATGATTTAGATGTTCTGAAACTCTTTTGAGGACAAATTCTGATGTCATTTTTCAAACCGAATAGTACCTCACTTCTTACAAAGTCTCATGAAAGTCCTGAGAACTCAAATGCAATTCAGTGCTAGTAGAACTATTGGAATGAAGCCTCTAAGATCTGAAGGTCTATCAATATTTAATGTATTCTTTTTTAAGCACTTCATCTTCCACTGCCAAACACTTTTTAATTGCCTTGTCATGCTGTTATTTTCACTAGGGTTTGTAAAATGCAAATGTTTGTATAGATTTTTGAGTGTGACAAAGTAGGAAAAAAAGCTCTAAAATTGTACAAGTGTTGAAAGTAAAAATGATCAAAACACAAAATTTCCCTCAAGTTTTTTGAGGTAACGTGACTCAAAACTTTTTTTGTTCTTTGAACATTGACAAATACTGCTCTGACTGACATTTTTTTTTAATGAAAGAGAATATGTTATCTTCTAAATAAATTGTATCTAGTCTTTCATGATTTCGAACATTCTGTCATAGAACATAGTTTGTACTATATTTTAACATTTGAATTTTATGTAAGAAAATAGTCATTCTGAAGGTATTTTCCCTTCTAAGTTAACTGTGGTGGATTGGTCCTAGTTGGCTGCCAAACACCCACCCACCTGCTCTTATTCCCCTTCTTCAATAAGACAGGGGTAGAAAACAACATGAAGAAAGCTTGTGGGTCTAGGTAGAGATAGCGAGATCACTTACCAATTACCATCATGAGTAAAAGAGATTGAGCTTGGGGAAAAGTAATTTAATTTATTGTCAATTAGAATAGAGTAGGATAGTGAGAAATAGGGAATAAAAAAAAATAGTAAAACTACAAAAATCCTGCTAGAACACCTTTGGACCACTGCTTTTTCCACACACCTCACTTCTTCATTCAAAACTTCTTTATCTCCATCTGAGATGAGCAGAGCAAGGGGATGGGCAACTGAGGGTTACAGTCAGTCCATAACAACTCTTCTTTATCACTTTCTCCTCTTCACACTTTTCCCCTGATCCAATGTGGGTCCTTTCCATAGGCTACAGTCTTTCAGGAAACATTCTTCTGCTCCAGGTGACACTATTTTGGCTGAGGGGCTCAGCTGTGCCCATTGGTGTCTCTGGGAACTGGATGGAACTGGCTGTATCCAGCTCCTTACAGAAGCTACCCCTGCAGCACCCCTGGTACAAAAACCTCATCGCCTACATCTAATGTCATAACTTAACAAATGACATTTTTTACTTGGAAGAACTAGTAACTTTACAGCTATGTCATGTTAATATTTGGAACAGATACAGTTTTACGATTTTTGTTTCCTCAGCTCAGCTTTCCTAAAATCAGTGCACTAAAAGTCTACGAAAGTATTTGCTCAAAATATTTGCCTAAAGTATTACCTTTCATCTAGTTCTAAATGCAAATTATTTGTTCTGGCCATAAAATATTTTTGGATTATTGAAATTATCACTTCTTATTTCCTCAAAGTCTTATTTTTGTAATTTTGTTTATTTTTGTAACAAATAATTTCTAGCAGCTAAATCAGAAGAAATTAACTGAAATTAGGTATGGAGTCAGGACTGCATTTGTCCATTTCCAGCTTCTATAGGATCTGAAATGAGTAATGTTATTTTTTTGTTTATTAAATTAGGCAATACAAAATAACCTGAATTAGAGAAGAATATGAGGAAAAGTACAGTAATGCAATTTTAGTTTATCATTCCCTGTGTTCAGTATTGATGATAAGGACCAAATTATGTCCATGACTGAAACTTAAACCTCAGATTACTTCTATGAGATTTTCACTTATTCTTTTACTTTTATTCAAGTTGTGAAAAGAATATAAGGGAATTAGAATATTTTGCATTTTTAGTGACTAATAAAGTACATTATCTTTTTGTTTCATCCGTGAAAATCAGGCTTGAATAAAATATGGAAAAATAATAAGAACAGAAGGTAAATTATTTCCAGTGAAGAGTATTTATCTCCTGAATTTTTCTCAAAAAGCAGCAATAGCTCAATAAGAAGATATGGAACAAAATGTAAATTCTCATCTTAATCTTTATGAATCTGCTAACAGCCAAATACAGACTTCAATTTCTTTTCCTCACCAGTAATGTATTTTTAATACTGTCACAACTAGCAGCAAGTTCCAATTGTTAAAAAAGTTATTTATGTATCCTTCAACTCTT
This sequence comes from Mesitornis unicolor, assembly GCF_000695765.1. Taxonomy (NCBI): domain Eukaryota; kingdom Metazoa; phylum Chordata; class Aves; order Mesitornithiformes; family Mesitornithidae; genus Mesitornis; species Mesitornis unicolor. Next base: position 7,284 of record NW_010172711.1, on the reverse strand, counting down.
ACTTTCTTCAGGGTACCCAGGTGGTAACTTGGACCATTTGATGATATTTTATCTTTACATGTCACATGAACTGTGCTTTTCTAATGTTCCTTTATGACTCTTTTTATTGTAGTTGTAGACACCATCTTTTATATATAAAATAGTAGGTAATTTAAAGATAATGAAGACCTATCAGTTTTCATTCACTAACTCTGCCTTCTCTGTATCCTCCATTACCACGGCACCTAACTCATTCAGCAGCAGGCTCACACTTTCCCTAGTCTCCCTTTTGCTGCTGATATACTTGAAGAAGCCTTGTTGTCCTTAATCTCCCTTGCCATATTTAATACCAAGTGGTTCTTAATCTTGTTGCATCCCTCCATCCCCTGACAAAGTTCCTATATTTGTCTCAAGTGGCCAGTCTCTTTTTGAAGTCCCTTTTTCATATCTCCATTATATTCATCAGGGTTTTTTTTATATAGCCTTATTACATTACCATGTTACATCCACCTGATTTTCTTAGTTCTTAAAAAAACAAAAACCTTTGTTGTATGTAAATAACTGAAAACACTAAGATATATAACTACTGATGTATGTTAAATATTTAATATATTTGCTATCATGGTTTCAAACAAAAGATTTACAAAATAAAATTAACCTAAGATTTTAATGTTTTCATTACATTTAAATTCAGTGACCTCCAATTTTCCAGTTTTACAATTTCAAACTTCTCTTTTTACCATTACATCTTCAGTCATGGCAAGGCTATCCTCACACTTGGTTCTGTGAGTCATTAATCCTTTAAAGGTTTTTTGTAAGTGTTTTCTTGTACTTCAGTGTTTTTCCTTGCAAGGCCTGGACTAAAATCAGCTATGAAGAGCCATAAACAGATTTTGAGTTTAGTAAATAAAGCCTTATCAAACAAAGGTTTAATAAAAGTAATTATGACATAAACTATGAAATTTGACATCTCCTGCTCCATTTCCCACTGCAGGCTGTTCTGTAGATCAGTGTTGTCAGAGTCTTAGACTATGGAAATATAGCTGATAACCCACCTGAATAACATCCATAACATGGGAATCTTTCCATTGATCTTGATGAACTTTGGATCACTCCTCTACATCCTGTTTCCATGATCTTTCTGTATCACAGAGACAACAGCAATTGCTAACACTTTAAAATATTTTCACTGCCTTAAATTGCTGCCACTGCATAAAGCAAACTGTGTCACAATATTTTTTTCCAATTCCTTTGCTACTGGTTTTCTGCTTCTCAACTGGAATAACATTTGTATTCTTTACTTTCATTATTTCTTTCTCTATGACATGTCATTTCCATGTACCCTTCATTTCTTGCCAAAGTCTGACATTCTGTCAGCATTACATAAGATAATTATCTTTGTTCAATTTCAGTAATGGTCCTGTAATATATAGTACATCTTTGAAAACTGATCTGGAATGACAGATAGTTACACTGAAAATATCTGCATTTTACTACTTGTTTGAACCACTTCTGCTGTATTTATGAGTGCAGTAATTTTTTGTACTTGCATAAATTTACCAAAAATAAGTAATTGTTCTTTTAGTTTTTTTACAATTATTTTCCTTTGGGATGTCTGTCATTTACTTCCATCTGCTTGACAACATATTGAATAATTTTCTCTCTGTTTCTATAAATTATCAGAAGGAATTAAAGAACATAAAATTCTGGTAAAAAAAAATACCTATGTTCCTCTGTTAATCATATACAGCTACCTATGTTCACCTATTAATCAGATATAGTATCTAACAATTCCCTAAAAAAGCCCTTGTTTTCTAAGTATAAAATTGGTCACAGTTCCCATATGAAGACATATTAATGTAGCAAAATACATAAAATTCTTTCCAACTCATTAGAATTTTATCCCATTAAAACTTCATGTGTTATTTTTTATTTTCTAGTACAACTCTAAGAGACAGTAAAATGACAATTTGACAATAAAAACATAAGAACATAATGGAAAGAAATGTAGATGTTGATAGCATAAGTTTCTTTGCAACTTTTTCCTCTTTTTAGAATTATTTCTTTGAGTTTACAGTATATATCTTTAACTTCTTACATAAATTTATTTTATTAGAACTGAAGTAATTTTCTCCATAGGAATATAGTAAATAGCATGGTATAGTGTTTTGGGTTTTTTTTTCAGAAGAGGAAAAATATGAGTTTTTTGTTCTAGAGAAATTTAGTTTCAAGCATAATTACAGGTATGTGTTTTATTATAGATTTATTGAACATCTGAATCTGTATCTGAAGAAGTCTTCATCTCAGCTTTCCTTCTGAATTATGGTTATTTCTCAGATAGATTCAGATACAGTACCTTTGTCTGTTTTGTTGAGGCAAAGAAGTGCCTCACTCCCTGATTTCTAGTTCCAGTTTCTGTGTCCTTTCCTTCCAGACCAAGGTTAGAAAAGAGAGCTCAGATGAAAGCCAAAATTTCAATTGACAAAAATTCTCTTTCATTAATTAGACTCTGTGAATATATATGTCTCTGCATACTGACAAAACTTTGGCTGAAATGATGAAGGACAAATCCTTCCTGTTAGTTTGGAACTGTACTCAAAGTTGTAAAACCAAATCCTTGCACTCTATGGAGGGAACTGAACAGTGGGCAAATATTCTAACTACGCCAGTAGCATCAAAACTACACTTTTAGCCATGAAACTAGGCTTCTTAACAGATGTGTTTTAAAGCAAAGTTAAGTGAATCAGCTATATGTCATCATCTAAATTCTTGAGACAATTTTGACATGTAAAGCTTGGTTTCATGTAAGTTATTTACATGATTATGATTTAGCAGCAATTTAAGGTTTATTGAAAGCATGAGGTAATTTTTGTAAAACTTAATAACCAATTTGATATTTACAAGGTGATTCAGAAAAATAGATTATAATTAAAACAGTGACTTAATTACAAATTCAAGAATGACAAGACTAAAACTAAATTACTACAGGGTATCCTAAATCAAAATATTTATTTATGTGTAAGGAGAAAGTATGCAAGCAAACAGAAATACTTGGATCCAGAAAAATATAGATAACCCCACTTGTAAACGTAAATGTATACATAAAAAGGTGAATGTGAGAGACTAGTTTATAGCTAAATATTTATCTCTTCTCAAGTTTGTAACAATTACTCACAATGCATCG
>NW_010172711.1:0-4090 GCF_000695765.1 Mesitornis unicolor | reverse complement strand
ATTCCTCAATGTGTGATAATTGGGCTTTAAGAAAGACTGACTTTGCCCTGGTCTTCTGTCAGCTGTCAGCAGATGACTCAGAGGAGTTTGTGCCTAACAGGTGTCCCAGCTCAGGAGAGATGCTGGTCATAGCCCACTGCAATCCAGGAGAGCTCTAAGGGACTTGCTTAGGGTTAGTATTTATACATGATTGACTTTGTTCAGTACTTTTCCATTGTGGTCACAATTCTTGTCAGGTGATCTTGACAACTTTCAGAGTGGGCCTGTGATCGGGGCGAGAGGGGTCTTGGGTATGTTTCCCAAAAAGCAGGAGTTCTAGGTGCGGTCATGAAGTGCCTAATCATCCCAACTCACTGTATTTGTAATGGGACAAGAAAGTACCAGTTGTCTCAACTCACCACCTTAGTAGGCAAGGTCAGAAAGTGCCAGATCGTTCCAGCCCACTGCTTTTGCAAATGAAACAAGAACAATTTTGCGCCCACTGCCTTTGTAACCAAAGCAAGAACAATGTTGGTCAGGGAGGGGGGAGTTGCACCACCACATCCTTGTAGAACCCTTCTAATTGGAACTATTCTAGTCCAGTCTAGTCTAGTCTAGTTTAGTCTACTTTATTCTGTTCTAAAACTAACCTGTTACTTAGCTGGGATTAATTTCCTCAAGGCTAGGTGGTCAATTCTTCCATAAACCAATAGACTATGCTCCCTTCATCAATGATATTCCTTTTGCTTTCTCATCTGTGGATATCTATCTCGTCAGTCTTCTTCTGAAAAGAAACTCTATCATGCCTTCATGATAACAAAACCTCAGTTTTACCTTCCCTTTGATTCTGTAAGTGACAAAAATAGTGTATGACATAGACTTGCTAATCACAGTTGACATAAATCCTTTGATGTTATAGCCTATACAGTTTTGATTCTCTTTCAGACCGGACATCTAACAGTGACTGCTTGTGTAGCTGTTCTTCACTCAAGCTAGTCCAAATTTTCCTCTAAAAAATAGTGAAATATACTAAGGGAATGGTTATCTGTTGTCTAAGTAATATATTGCTATGACAGTCTGGAAGAACTAGCCTTCTTTTTTTCTTTTAGCAGCATTTTGCCTAACATTATACACACTTAGAAATCTACTGAAATGCAAACTGATTTCATTGTAAGGTTGATCTGTATAATTCCTCAGCCCATTTTGTCTTTTTTCTGTACTACTGAGTAAAAAAGGTCAAGTAGCACAGACAAGCTCATGTCCAGACTACTTAAAACTAGCCCTTTCAAGACAATAGTGGCTTTTGGTGTCTTCTGTGGAGCACTAAGGACCTTAACATATAACTACTGCATTTTTCGTATTCTTTTTTTTTTAATGATGTCTGAAATACTGTAAAATTTGTCATGTAACTAAGCATTTTGAAATGGAAATTATGCTCTGTATGCTCTGGGTTGAGATATGAAATCATATAGAGGTGTTTAAGAGCACAGAACTTGATGGAATAGTGCTGATAGACTGGAGAAAGCCAAATCTGGTATTTAAGTTCTGGGGAATATTTCCTGGAGTGAACAGTTTTCCAAATCACACCAAAATTAAAAAATAAAGCCAATTATGTATGTTCTAATCACTGGCAGAAAAAAAAAAGATTACAATTAGCCCCAGAAGTTTCTATCCAGTGCTCAAACTTTCTCATTGGCCTTTTATTCAGTGACATTGAATTATCCTTCAGTGTATGAAGCCTCCATGTTCTTAGATGTCTTCAATCAGGAGTGCAACCAGGATCTCCACATGGTCATACTAACAATGCTTCATACTTGAACTCAACCTATTGGCAGAAATCGTACACAAATATACGTTATTTTGCAATATTTTATTTTTATTTTGAGCAGTATAAACAGTGATTTTTTCTGAAAAAATCATAGGCGATCTGGCATACCTCATGAGCTACTAGCCTGCTTTGAATCTCTGATTTGAAGAACTTAATATAGCTGGGTTTTTGAACATTCAACTGGAATTTTACAAGTAAGATTGGTGGGTAGAGTTTTACTTTGCCTAGAAACAAAGGCAGGGTAGATGGGGCTATTATTGCAGTACTTTGATCTGGCTAAAGTCTTTAGAGACCATAGGCACAATCCTCACTATCAGCCTCTTCAGACTCAAATAGATTCACCACTTGTAATGCACAGATGGTACATCAGTAGCTGGCTATCTGTTGTTTAACCAACCGTGAACATGCAGTTTTTCTGCATATGTTCAGTAGCTGCTTCTTGGAATGTTGAGTGACCACTGAACATGTGAAGAAATAGACAGCTGACATTAAAAAAACCCCAAACCCAAACCAAACAAAATCAACAGAAAACTCCTCAACATCTTCCACATGCATTTTATATTGTAAAAATACATCAGTTCAGATACTGTAAGTGTAGATAGACACAAATTGTTGAATCTGAAAGAAGCAACAATGTGCAAATACTAAAAAAGGAAAAAAAATGAGGTAAAAGTAAGGCTTTGAGAAAAAAACATTAATAAACCAATTATAACAGTAGGCATGGAACAATGAACTTGTGTTGGAAGCCATTTGGAAATTTACTTTAACAAATGTTCTGCCAAGCAGTCATTTATTTAATATTCTGATCTTCGTGATATAATCTAATCCTGAATCCATTTTTACTGTGAATATCAGATTTTGCTTAAAGCAAGTAGATTATCTAGGCTGAGAATCTCAGTGAAGATTGAGAGAGTTGGAGCTCAATCAACTGCAAATAACAAGACTAAAACACTTAAGACTTACTAGTTTAGTTAAGTCTTTATACATTTTTTCCTTTCATATATAGAGAATGGATGTGCTTTCTCATATTCTTTCAAGTGAATTATATTCTTTAGCAATAGAGGACACTTAAAATTAATTTATTTGGCAGCAGCCTTTTGGAGTGAGTGCTAAATTACTGTGAAAAAAATCATTATCTAGGGCACATAAAAAAATTTCCTCTCATCTATACTTTAAATATTTTTAAAAACCCACAGAAAACTAAAACAAAGCAAAAGCAAAAATACACTGATAGTATATATTAATATATTTTAAAAACAAATTTAAAGGACAGTCATGTGAAAAGTAGATACTCCAGAGAATATTGCAGATGATGATAAAAGGATAAAAATCCTACAGAATTTTAGCATAAAAGTCATTGTGTGTATTTTATATGTTAAAACTAAAGATTTTAAAAAAGAATTTGAGTGCCACCTCAAAAACATACAGCTGTGTAAGTCTAGAATACAATTTTTAGAACACCTGTGTAAAACAAGAAGCAACAAGAAAGGAAACAAATATATTGGCAGGCCAGGAATGAACCAGGTAGGTCATTACATCCAGTTTCCTACAAATGACAAAACAACAAAAAAATTCCCTTTCACAAACATGAAAACAGAGAAAGCTGTTTTTCTTCTAGCTGACAGCTGCAGCGAATGAGATGGACTTTGGTACTACATTTATTACTTCCAGACATCTAACTATGTCACCTGTAGTAGAAAATCTGAGTACACTCCCCTCATACCTTACATCCTTTTCAGTTTTTTTGTTGCTTCTGCTCCCATGGGAAAAGAGATTAAAAAGAAGAAAAAAAAGAAAATATTGTTCTAGTAGTAGGAGCATGGTCCTATTTCCCAGTCGAAATATATCTGTGACAACTAATCTTGAGCATGGATGACAACACTGTATCATATTTAAAGTGACACTGAAAAACATAAATAAGTTCCTATGTCTTTCTGAAATACTTAAATTTATTGATTTCTTTGTTTTGTTTTGTCTTTGCCACAGCTGTATCATAAGGGGGTTTCAGTCATCCTTTAACAGTGGAGTATATACAAGTGACAGAATCACAGAATCACACAGAATCGCAGAATATTAGGAGTTGGAAGGGACCTCGAAAGATCATCCAGTCCAACGCCCCTGGCAGAGCAGGACCACCTAGACTAGGTTGCACAGGAATGCGTACAATGCGTTTTGAATGTCTCCAGAGAAGGAGACTCCACAACCTCTCTGGGCAGCCTGGTCCAGTGCTCCGTAACCCTTACAGCAAAAAGGTTTTTCATTTTGTTCACATGGAACCTCTAT